>NC_069501.1:1106553603-1106853603 GCF_027579735.1 Bombina bombina
TTTGCAACCTGGCTACATATTTCCGCCTCTGTTTTTTTTTCTTCCAAGGGTGTTCTTCAAGATCATATTGGAACAGTCTCGTGTTTCTGATAGCATCAGCATGGCCTCACAGGTTTGGTATGTGGATCCTGTCCGGATGTCCAGTTGCATCCTTGGTAATTTTTTCTTTGGTCAGCCCTCTTGTTTCAGGGGCCTTTTTTCCATCAGGATCTCAAATTACTAATTTGAAGGTATGGAAATTGATTAGTGTTTAGTCATAGAGGTTTCTCTGACTCAGTTTTTATCATTATGTTTGCAGGCTTATAAGTCTGTTTCAAGGAACATGTATTATTAGGTTTGGAAAACCTATGTTTCTCTTGTAAGGTGTATCCAGTCCACGGGTTCATCCATTACTTGTGGGATATTCTCCTTCCCAACAGGAAGTTGCAAGAGGACACCTACAGCAGAGCTGTCTATATAGCTCCTCCCCTAACTGCCACCCCCAGTCATTCTCTTGCAACTCTCGACAAGAAAGGAAGTATCAAGAGATATGTGGTGACTTAGTGTAGTTTTACCTTCAATCAAAAGTTTGTTATTTTTAAACGGTACCGGCGTTGTACTGTTTTACTCTCAGGCAGAAATTAGAAGAAGAATTCTGCATGGAGGTTTGATGATCTTAGCGGTTTGTAACTAAGGTCCATTGCTGTTCTCACACATAACTGAAGAATATGGGAAAACTTCAGTTGGGGGAACGGTCTGCAGATTACCTGCTTTGAGGTATGTTCAGTATTTTTATTTCTAGAGAGATGAATAAGTTCTAGAAAATGCTGACAGAGCCTTGTGTATTTGAGGTAAGCCTGATGCAGTGATTTAACAGCGACTGGGATCATGCTTCCAAAACAGGGCAATACTCATGTTAATATTCATATTACTTAGTGACAAAACGTTTACATGATTTCATAAATAGGACGTTTTTTCTCTGAGGGAGATAAGTCTTTATTTGGGGCCTAGTTTCCACATGGCTAGTCAGATACTCCTAGGAGTACTTTCTTAAGGCCCCTCTTGCATCCAGTACATGGTGGGAGGGGCCTATTTTAGCACTCTAACTATGCAGTTTTAATTCAGACTGAGACATCCAGCTTCCCTAGAGGTTTCCTCTGGCATCTGAGGACCATTTCAAAGGTTAGCTGCTTTAAATAGCTTCTATCTGTGGGTGACATTTCAGACTCAGGGAAGGCGTTACTTCAGTCTGATTCTGAAATGACAGCGTTTAAATTTAAGCTTGAACACCTCCGCTTATTGCTTAGGGAGGTTTTAGCGACTCTGGATGACTGTGACCCCATTGTGTTTCCAGAGAAATTGTGTAAAATGGACAAATATTTTGCAGTGCCTGTTTACACTGATGTTTTTCCAGTCCCTAAGAGGTTTTCGGAAATTATTACTAAGGAATGGGATAGACCAGGTGTGCCGTTCTCTCCCCCTCCTGCTTTCAAAAAGATGTTTCCCATAGATGCCGCCATACGTGACTCGTGGCAGACGGTTCCTAAGGTGGAGGGAGCAGTCTCTACCCCAGCTAAGCGTACAACTATCCCCGTCGAGGACAGTTGTGCTTTCCTATATCCTATGGATAAAAAATTGGAGGGTCTCCTTAAGAAAATTTTTATACATCAAGGTTTTATTCTCCAGCCTCTTGCATGCATTGCCCCAGTTACTGCTGCAGCGGTTTTTTGGTTTGAGTCTCTTGAGGAGGCTCTACAGGTAGAGACCCCGCTAGATGATATTCTAGACAGGATTAAAGCTCTTAAGTTAGCTAACTCCTTTATTTCTGACGCCATTTTTCATTTAGCCAAGCTAACGGCTAAGAATTCAGTTTTTGCCATTTTGGCGTGTAGGGCGCTATGGCTTAAGTCCTGGTCAGCAGACGTTACTGCAAAGTCTAAGCTTCTTAACATCCCCTTCAAGGGACAGACCCTATTCGGGCCTGGTCTGAAGGAGATCATTTCTGATATTACTGGAGGAAAAGGTCACGCCCTTCCTCAGGATAGGTCCAATAAGTTAAGGACCAAACAGAATAGTTTTCGTTCCTTTCGAAACTTCAAGAGTGGTGCAGCTTCAGTTTCCTCTAATGCAAAACAAGAGGGAAATTTTGCCCAGTCCAAACCAGTCTGGAGACCTAACCAGGCTTGGAACAAGGGGAAGCAGGACAAGAAACCTGCGGCTGCCTCTAAGACAGCATGAAGGAGTAGCCCCCGATCCGGGACCGGATCTAGTAGGGGGAAGACTTTCTCTCTTCACCCAGGCTTGGGCAAGAGACGTCCAGGATCCCTGGGCATTTGAGATTGTTTCCCAGGGATATCTTCTGGACTTCAAAGCTTAATCTCCAAAGGGGAGATTTCATCTCTCACAATTATCTGTAAACCAGATAAAGAGAGAGGCATTCTTACGTTGTGTTCAAGACCTACTGATTATGGGAGTGATCCACCCAGTTCCAATGGAGGAACAGGGGCAGGGCTTCTATTCAAATCTGTTTATAGTTCCCAAAAAAGAGGGAACTTTCAGACCAATCTTGGATCTCAAGATCCTAAACAAATTTCTCAGGGTTCCATCCTTCAAGATGGAGACTATCCGAACCATCCTCCCTATGATCCAGGAGGGTCAATATATGACTACCGTGGACTTAAAGGATGCTTATCTCCACATTCCGATTCACAGAGACCATCATCGGTTCCTCAGGTTCGTCTTCTTAGACAGGCATTACCAGTTTGTGGCTCTTCCCTTCGGGTTAGCCACGGCACCAAGAATCTTTACAAAGGTTCTAGGGTCCTTACTTGCGGTTCTAAGGCCACGGGGCATGGCAGTGGCTCCTTACCTAGACGACATTCTGATACAGGCGTCGACTTTTCAAATCGCCAAGTCCCATACGGACATTGTTCTGGCCTTTCTGAGGTCTCACGGGTGGAAGGTGAACGAAGAAAAGAGTTCTCTCTCCCCTCTCACAAGAGTTTCCTTCCTAGGAACACTGATAGATTCAGTAGAAATGAAAATTTTTCTGACAGAGGTCAGGTTATCAAAGCTTCTAACTTCCTGCCGTGCTCTTCATTCCACTTCTCGGCCGTCAGTGGCTCAGTGTATGGAAGTAATCTGCCTAATGGTAGCGGCAATGGACATAGTTCCGTTTGCCCGCCTACATCTCAGACCACTGCAACTTTGCATGCTCAATCAGTGGAATGGGGATTACACAGATTTGTCCCCTCTGCTAAATCTGGATCAAGAGACCAGGGATTCTCTTCTCTGGTGGTTTTCTCGGGTTCATCTGTCCAGGGGAATGAGTTTCCGCAGGCCAGAGTGGACTATAGTGACAACAGATGCCAGCCTTCAGGGCTGGGGCGCAGTCTGGAACTCCCTGAAGGCTCAGCGTTCGTGGACTCAGGAGGAAGCCCTCCTTCTGATAAACATTCTGGAACTGAGAGCGATATTCAATGCTATTCAGGCTTGGCCTCAACTAGCTGCGGTCAGGTTCATCAGATTTCAGTTGAACAATATCACGACTATAGCCTATATCAACCATCAGGGGGGAACAAGAAGCCCCCTGGCAATGTTGGAAGTTTCAAAGATAATTCTATGGGCAGAGGTTCACTCTTGCCATCTCTCAGCTATCCATATCCCAGGAGTAGAGAACTGGGAGGCGGATTTTCTAAGTCGGCAGACTTTTCATCCGGGGGAGTGGGAGCTCCATCCGGAGGTATTTGCCCAGCTGATTCAACTATGGGGCAAACCAGAACTGGATCTGATGGCGTCTCGTCAGAACGCCAAGCTTCCTTGTTACGGGTCCAGGTCAAGGGATCCCCAGGCAGCGCTGATAGATGCTCTAGCAGTGCCCTGGTCCTTCAGCCTGGCTTATGTGTTCCCACCATTTCCTCTCCTCCCTCGTCTGATTGCCAAGATCAGGCAGAAGAGAGCTTCAGTGATTTTGATAGCACCTGCGTGGCTACGCAGGACTTGGTATGCAGATCTGGTGGACATGTCATCCCTTCCACCATGGACTCTGCCGCTGAGGCAGGACCTTCTACTCCAAGGTCCTTTCAAACATCCAAATCTAATTTCTCTGCGACTGACTGCTTGGAGATTGAACACTTGAGTCGGTCATTGATACCTTAATTCAGGCTCGAAAGCCTGTCACCAGGAAAATCTATCATAAGATATGGTGTAAATATCTTCATTGGTGTGAATCCAAGGGTTACTCATGGAGTAAGGTCAGGATTCCTAGGATATTATCCTTTCTTCAAGAAGGATTGGAGAAGGGATTGTCAGCTAGTTCCTTAAAGGGACAGATTTCTGCTCTGTCTATTCTTCTGCACAAGCGTCTGGCAGATGTTCCAGACGTTCAGGCGTTTTGTCAGGCTTTAGTTAGAATCAAGCCTGTGTTTAAACCTGTTGCTCCACCATGGTGTTTAAATTTAGTTCTTAAAGTTCTTCAAGGGGTTCCGTTTGAACCTCTGCATTCCATAGATATCAAGCTTTTATCTTGGAAAGTTCTGTTTTTGGTAGCTATCTCTTCGGCTCGAAGAGTTTCAGAGTTATCTGCCTTACAGTGTGATTCCCCTTATCTGATCTTCCATGCAGATAAGGTAGTTTTGCGTACCAAACCTGGGTTTCTTCCTAAGGTGGTATCTAATAAGAATATCAATCAGGAGATTGTTGTTCCGTCACTGTGTCCTAATCCTTCTTTAAAGAAGGAACGTCTATTACACAATCTTGACGTGGTTCGTGCTTTAAAGTTTTATTTACAAGCTACTAAGGATTTTCGTCAAACATCTGCATTGTTTGTTGTCTACTCTGGACAGAGGAGAGGCCAAAAGGCTTCGGCATCTTCTCTTTCTATTTGGCTGAGAAGCATAATCCGTTTAGCTTATGAGACTGCTGGCCAGCAGCCTCCTCAAAGAATTACAGCTCATTCCACTAGAGCGGTAGCTTCCACATGGGCTTTTAAAAATGAGGCCTCTGTTGAACAGATTTGTAAGGCGGCGACTTGGTCTTCGCTTCATACTTTTTCTAAATTCTACAAATTTGATACTTTTGCTTCCTCAGAGGCTATTTTTGGGAGAAAGGTCTTGCAGGCAGTGGTGCCTTCCTTTTAAGTTCTTGCCTTGTCCCTCCCTTCATCCGTGTCCTAAAGCTTTGGTATTGGTATCCCACAAGTAATGGATGAACCCGTGGACTGGATACACCTTACAAGAGAAAACAAAATTTATGCTTACCTGATAAATTTCTTTCTCTTATGGTGTATCCAGTCCACGGCCCGCCCTGTCACTTTAAGGCAGTTAGGGGAGGAGCTATATAGACAGCTCTGCTGTGGGTGTCCTCTTGCAACTTCCTGTTGGGAAGGAGAATATCCCACAAGTAATGGATGAACCGTGGACTGGATACACCACAAGAGAAAGAAATTTATCAGGTAAGCATAAATTTTGTTTTTATGGTGTTCTCATAAATTCTCTTGGCATTCTTTTAGAATTACTAGGATTTTTCAGTTTCTTCAGGATGGTTTGGATACGTTTGTCTGCAAATTTTTTGAAGGGACAAGAATCTGCTCTTTCTTTTTTATTTCCCAGAAAGATTGTTTTCCTGATATTCACTGTTTTGTTCAGGCTTTTGGTTTGTATCAAGACTGTTCATTTATTAATTCTCCTTTTTGGAGTCTTAATTTGGTTCAAGGATTTTATAGGCTCTTTCTTTTGAGCCTATATTTTCTTTAAATATTATCTACTTTCTTGGAAAGTGTTGTTTCTTTTGGCTATCTCTTCTGCTAGAAGAGTTTCTGATTTATCAGCTCTCTCTTCTGTGTCTCCTTATCTGATAAGTTGTTTTGTGGGCTTCTTTTTTTTCCTAAGGTTGTGAATTTGAACAATATTAGTAGAGAAATGGTTGTTCCTTCTTTGTATTCTAATCCTAAAGAATTCTTTGAGAGTTCTTTACATCCTTTGGATGTGGTAAGAGCTTTGTAATTCTATATCAAGGTTATTAGGATTTCTGAAGACTTCTAGTCTGTTTGTTGTTTTTCTGGTTTCAGAAAAGGTTAGAAAGCCTCTGCCATTTCTTTGGCATCCTCGTTAAGCTTTTGTTTGTCAAGGCTTATTTGGAGGCAGGGCAGGTTCAGTCGCCATTTCTTGGGCTTTTTCAGAATGAAGCTTCAGATGATTAAATTTAGCAGTATTTTGGTCTTCTTTGCATACTTTATTGTTTTTACCATTTTAATGTATTTCGCTTTTTCTGAAGCAGTCTTTGGTAGAAAAGTTCTTCAGGCAGCTGTTTCAAAATATATGGAAAAACAGCAGTTGGTCTGGTGCACTTAGACGTGGTGCTATCCTGTGTCTAACTGAGACTTAGAATCTGTGTATGCTCAGCTGACAATAACTTTCTTTGTAAAAGTCGAGAAGTATACTACCGGCAAAGTGTCTGTTGTACAAGACTGTTAATACTCAATGTAAAACGTACCTCTGAAACCGCTGAAGGGTCATCTAGTGCCAATGAATTGCGTACTGGTGCGGATGTCACTTTTCCAAGGCGTCCCTATACACTTTTTTTACAAAACCGACACAATCTACTAACTGGCTCACTGGGGTTTCTTCAAATGAGGTCATACCTGTAAAAGTTGTTCCTATACCACAAGAACCAATTAATTCATATCATCACAAACAGGCAAGACCTATATGATCAATAACAGGATAGATTGCACCAGTGATTATGTGGTGTACCTCATCACATGCCAGCATTGCTCCTATCAGTACGTGGGCATCACTTCTCGCCCTCTTAAAGACAGAATTAGAGGGGATTTGCTGTCATTGGATGAGGAGATACAGAGGACCCCAGTGGCCAAGCACTTACGCTTTCATGGAGAAAGAGTTAAAAACTTGTTCACATTTGTTGGTATAGAACACATTAAGAGGGAGATAGAATATCTAAGCTACTTAGGAGAGAAGTGTTTTGGATATTCACATTACAAACTAGACATCCCAATGGCATTAATAAAAGATATGACATTGACCTGTTTATAGATTAGTATAAGATAGAAGGTCTTTAATTTATCATTTGTCTTTGGTCTAGTTACCCCTCCCCTTATTGTATCTCCCTACTTCTAGCCCTCATTATCCCCTTTTTAGGTTCAGCTAGTTCACTTAGGATGTGTCCCCCTTTCCCTTATTTCTTTTAAATGTAGCATTGTCTCTTTCATCTTGTCCCACATTTATCTTTATTACTTTTCCATTTACGTGGTTAGATTTATGGCTTAGTTGCATTATACATTCTTCATTGTATATTTTTTATTTCATTTTGGAATTATTAATTTTTTATTTGGATTTATTGTCACTGTTTGCATTTCCCTTACCTCTCATTGTTTATTTAATATTTTACATTTTATTTGTATTTATTTACTTATATTTTTTTCAGTGAGAATTAGGTGGATACTCAGCAGATTGTTCTTTCTTTCCTGCTGCTACTTTGGTCCCACTATGCCTATTCCCTATTATGTTTTTATCTTTTACCATAATATATATATATTTTATTCATAATTTTATTTACTCATCTTATGATTGTATGATAATATGCTTTTTTCAGAATGTATTACCTGTATTGCACCAATGGTTGTTTAATATTGTTCTCTGTCTCCCTATTGGGTGATGCTTTTTTTTTTAAGCACTTACCTGGCGGACACCTGTGATCTCTGATGAAGCGCATCTTAGCATGCGTGAAACGCATCAGATCTTCCGCAGCTGCCCTTCCACTGTTAATGTGCAACACCTTCAAGCTTGAATAAACCACTTGTTATTTCTGGTTCCCAGATCCCTTGTTTTGTTTATATATATATATATATAACAAGGACTGGGTAACTGCGCCAGTCTTATTCTCATATATATATATATATATATATATATATATATATATATATATATATATATATATATATATATATACAGTATATATACAGTATATATACGCGAATAACATTCTCTCTCACTCTCACACTCTCTCATTTGCCACTGCATTCCCTTATAATATGAATAGGTGCTTGGTCCTTATGAATACAGCAAACAAAATCCCATGCACTCAGTCTTCAAACATGTACTTTTTATTGCCAGTACAGTCCGGTATTTGAAGCCAATAAATCCCAAAGTTTCGGTCTTGGAGTCAGACCTCTTTCAAGGGTACATCATTATAACCTATCTACAGAAACAACCAGATAAATGTATACATCATAAAAAACTCACATGCTCTGTTGCGGTTACACACTACACATCGTAATACTGGAAGTGACATCATACCTATTCCGGGTCTGGCTGTGCTCATAGTGTTCAGGACATAGGAACCATCTTTTATGTTCCTCCATAACGATTACCATAGTAACCATAAACAAAATGAACTCAATGCTATAGCATTAGTAATCCAGTAAATTAAACAAGGAATTACCAAGCGCTTAACTACACAATACTATTTAATCAGACCCGGATTATGCAAATCACTTGCAGTATTGATGTAAAAGCAAACGCCTAGATTACGAATTTACGAACAGTGGTGCGGTGCTAACGAGCATTTTTTCCCACCGCTCCCTTAAGACAACGCTGGTATTACAGGTTTTTTTAAACCTGGCGTTAGCCGCAAAAAGGTGAGCGTAGAGCAAAATTTAGCTCCACATCTCACCTCAATACCAGCGTTGCTTAAGTCAGCGGTGAGCTGGCTAAACGTGCTCGTGCACGATTTCCCCATAGGAAACAATGGGGCTGAGCTGGCTGGAAAAAAAACAAAAAAGCAGCGTTCAGCTCCCAACGCAGCCCCATTGTTTCCTATGGGGAAATTAATTTTATGTCTGCACCTAACACCCTAACATGAACCCCGAGTCTAAACACCCCTAATATTACACTTATTAACCCCTAATCTGCCGCCCCCGCTATCGCTGACACCTACATTATATTATTAACCCCTAATCTTCCGCTCCGGACACCGCCGCCACCTACATTATACTTATGAACCCCTAATCTACTGTCCCCAACATCGCCGACACCTACATTATATTTATTAACCCCTAATCTGCCCCCCACGTCGCCGCAACTATATTAAATTTATTAACCCCTAATCTGTCGCCGCCACTATTATAAATTTATTAACCCCTAAACCTAAGTCTAACCCTAACCCTAACACCCCCCTAACTTACATATAATTTAAATTAAACTAAATAAATTTACCATAATTAAATAAATTAATCTTATTTAAAACTAAATACTTACCTATAAAATAAACCCTAAGCTAGCTACAATATAACTAATAGTTACATTGTAGCTAGCTTAGGCTTTATATTTATTTTACAGGCAACTTTGTATTTATTTTAACTAGGTACAATAGTTATTAAATAGTTATTAACTATTTAATAACTACCTAGTTAAAATAAAGACAAATATACCTGTAAAATAAATCCTAACCTAAGTTACAATTACACCTAACACTACACTATCATTAAATAAATTACCTAAACTACCTACAATTAATTACAATTAAATTAAATAAATTAAAGTACGAATAACAACAAACACTAAATTACAGAAAATAAAAAAATAATTAAATTTTTTTTAAACTAATTACACCTACTCTAATCCCACTAATAAAATAAAAAAGCCCCCCAAAATAATAAAATTCCCTACCCTATACTAAATTACAAATAGCCCTTAAAAGGGCCTTTCTTTCATGTAATTAGCAAGAGTCCATGAGCTAGTGACGTATGGGATATACATTCCTACCAGGAGGGGCAAAGTTTCCCAAACCTTAAAATGCCTATAAATACACCCCTCACCACACCCACAATTCAGTTTTACAAACTTTGCCTCCCATGGAGGTGGTGAAGTAAGTTTGTGCTTAAGATTCTTCGTTGATATGCGCTTCGCAACAGGTTCAAGCCCGGTTTTCCTCTCAGAGTGCAGTGAATGTCAGAGGGATGTGAAGAGAGTATTGCCTATTTGAATTCAATGGTCTACCTCTAGGGGATCTATTTCATAGGTTCTCTGTTATCGTTCGTAGAGATTTCTTCTCCTACCTCCCTTTTCAGATCGACGATATACTCTTATATACCATTACCTCTACTGATTCTCGTTTCAGTACTGGTTTGGCTATCTACTACATGTAGAGGAGTGTCCTGGGGTAAGTAAGTCTTATTCTTTGTGACACTCTGCGCTATGGTTGGGCACTTTATATGTAAAGTTCTAAATATATGTCTGTAAACTTTATATTTGCCTTGATTCAGGATAATCAGTATTCCTTTTCCATTATTGGGATAATGCATTTAATTATTTTTTCTTACCTTGAAAAATTTCATTTGGCCTTTTTTTCCTGCATGCTGTTAGGCTCACGGGGGCAGAAAATGTTTCTTTTTATTACGTCATTTTTGGCGCAAACTTTTTTTTTTGGCGCTAAAAATTTTGTCATTTCCGGCGACGTAATTTACGCCGGAAGTTGTATTCTGTTACACATGCGTATTCAGACATTTTTTTGCGCCAAAAAAATGTGGGCGTCTTTTTTACTCACTTTATTTATTCATTTTCTTTTCATGGCTTCTGGTTTCTAGAAGCTTATTATTTTGCATTCTTTCCCATTCCTGAAACTGTCATTTAAGGAATTTGATAATTTTGCTTTATATGTTGTTTTTTCTATTACATATTGCAAGATGTCTCATCCTGACCCTGGATCAAAATCCACTAATGGACAGACGCTGCCTGATGCTGGTTCTACCAAAGTTAAGTGCATATGTTGTAAACTTGTGGTAACTGTTCCTCTAGCTGTAGTTTGTGAAAGCTGTCATGATAAACTTTCTAATGCAGATTGTGTTTCTATTAGTAATAATCCTTTACCTGTTGTTGTTCCTTCAACATCTATTGTTCAGGATGTTCCTGTTAATGTAAAAGAATTTGTTTCTAATTCTATTAAGAAGGCTCTGTCTGTTATTCCTCCTTCCAGTAAACGTAAAAGGTCTTTCAAAACTTCTCACATTTCAGATGAATTTTTAGGTGACCGCCATCATTCTGACTTATCTGTTTCTGATGAGGTTTTTTCCGGTTCAGAAGATTCTACCACAGATATTGATACTGATAAATCTTCATATTTATTTAAGATGGAGTTTATTCTTCATTGCTTAAAGAAGTTTTGATTGCTTTAGATATGGAGGAGTCCAGTCCTCTTGATACTAAAACTGCTAAACGTTTAAATTCGGTTTATAAACCTCATGTGTTAATTCCGGAAGTTTTTCCAGTTCCTGATGCTATCTCAGATGTGATTGCTAGGGAATGGGATAGTCTGGGTACTTCATTTACTCCTTCTCCAAGGTTTAAGAAATTGTACCCTGTGACATCTGATAGACTGGAGTTTTGGGATAAAATCCCTAAAGTCGATGGGGCTATCTCTACTCTAGCCAAACGTACTGCTATTCCTACGGCAGATAGCACTTCGTTTAAAGATCCTTTAGATAGGAAAATTGAATCTTTTTTGAGAAAAGCTTATTTATGTTCAGGTAATCTACTTAGACCTGCTATCTCTTTGGCTGATGTTGCTGCAGCTTCAACTTTCTGGTTGGAGGCTTTAGCGCAACAAGTGACAGATCATAATACATATAGCATTGTTAAACTTCTTCAACACGCTAATAACTTTGTCTGTGATGCCATTTTTGATATCATTAGAGTTGATGTCCGGTATATGTCTTTAGCTATTTTAGCTAGATGAGCTTTATGGCTTAAATCTTGGAATGTAGATATGACTTCTAAATCAACTTTGCTCTCTATCTCTTTCCAAGGTAATAAGTTGTTTGGTTCTCAGTTGGATTCTATAATTTCAACTGTTACTGGAGGGAAGGGTGCCTTTTTGCCTCAGGGTAAAAAATCTAAAGGTAATTACAGGGCTGCTAATCGTTTTTGTTCCTTTCGTCAGAAGGAGCAGAAGTCCGATCCTTCCCCTAAAGGAACAGTTTCCGGTTGGAAACCTAATCCAGTCTGGAATAAATCCAAGCCTTTCAGAAAATCAAAACCAGCCCCTAAATCCGCATGAAGGTGCGGCCCTCATTCCAGCGCAGCTGGTAGGGGGCAGGTTACGATTTTTCAAAGATGTTTGGATCAATTCGGTTCACAATCTTTGGATTCAGAACCTTGTTTCGCAAGGGTACAGAATAGGTTTCAAAGTAAGACCGCCTGTGAGAAGATTCTTTCTCTCTCGCATTCCAGTCGATCCAGTGAAGGCTCAGGCGTTTCTGAAATGTGTTTCAGACCTAGAGTTAGCTGGGGTAATTATACCAGTTCCAGTTCTGGAACAGGGTCTGGGGTTTTATTCAAATCTATTCATCGTACCAAAGAAAGAGAATTCTTTCAGACCGGTTCTGGATCTAAAAATATTGAATCATTATGTAAGGATACCAACATTCAAAATGGTGACTATAAGAACTATTCTGCCTTTTGTTCATCAAGGGCATTATATGTCTACAATAGATTTACAGGATGCATACCTGCATATTCCAATTCATCCAGATCACTTTCAGTTTCTGAGATTCTCTTTTCTAGACAAGCATTACCAGTTTATTGCTCTTCCATTTGGTCTACCAACAGCGCCAAGGATCTTTTCGAAGGTTCTCGGTGCCCTTCTCTCTGTAATCAGAGAACAGGGTATTGCGGTATTTCCTTATTTGGACGATATCTTGGTACTTGCTCAGTCTTCACATTCTGCAGAATCTCATACGAATCAACTTGTGTTCTTTCTTCAAAGACATGGTTGGAGGATCAATTTGCCAAAGAGTTACTTGATTCCTCAGACAAGGGTAACCTTTTTAGGTTTCCAAATAGATTCAGTGTCCATGACTTTGTCTCTGACAGAAAAGAGACGTCTGAAATTGGTTTCAGCCTGTCGAAACCTTCAGTCTCAATTGTTCCCTTCGGTAGCATTATGCATGGAGATTTTAGGTCTCTTGACTGCTGCATCGGACGCAATCCCTTTTGCTCGTTTTCACACGAGGCCACTCCAGCTTTGTATACTGAACCAGTGGTGCAGGGATTATACCAGGATATCACAAATAATATCCTTAAATCCCAATGTTCGATCATCTCTAACTTGGTGGATGGATCACCATTGTTTAATTCAAGGGGCCTCTTTCGTTCGTCCAATCTGGACTGTGATCTCAACAGATGCGAGTCTTTCAGGTTGGGGAGCTGTATGGGGATCTCTAACAGCGCAAGGGGTTTGGGAATCTCAGGAGGCGAGATTACCAATCAACATGTTGGAACTCCTTGCGATTTTCAGAGCTCTTCAGTTTTGGCCTCTTCTGAAGAGAGAATCGTTTATTTGTTTTCAAACAGACAATGTCACGACCGTGGCATATGTCAATCATCAAGGGGGGACTCATAGTCCTCAAGTTATGAAAGAAGTATCTCGGATACTTGTATGGGCGGAATCCAGCTCCTGTCTAATTTCTGCGGTTCACATCCCAGGTGTAGACAATTGGGAAGCGGATTACCTCAGTTGCCAGATGTTACATCCGGGCGAATGGTCTCTTCATCCAGAGGTTTTTCTTCAGATTGTTCGACTCTGGGGTCTTCCAGAAATATATCTGATGGCCTCTCATTTGAACAAGAAACTTCCCAGGTATCTGTCCAGATCCCGGGATCCTCAGGCGGAAGCAGTGGATGCGTTGTCAATTCCTTGGAATTATCATCCTGCTTATATCTTTCCGCCTCTAGTTCTTCTTCCAAAAGTGATCTCCAAAATTCTATTGGAGCGTTCATTTGTACTGCTGGTGGCTCCAGCATGGCCACACAGGTTTTGGTTTGCGGATCTCGTTCAGATGGCCAGTTGCCAACCTTGGACACTTCCATTAAGACCAGACCTTCTATCTCAAGGCCCATTTTTCCATCAGGATCTCAAATCATTAAATTTGAAGGTATGGAGATTGAACGCTTGATCCTCAGTCATAGAGGTTTCTCTGACTCAGTGATTAACACTATGTTACAGGCTCGTAAATCTGTCTCTAGAAAGATTTATTATCGAGTTTGGAAGATTTACATCTCTTGGTGTTCTTCTCATAAATTCTCCTGGCATTCTTTCAGAATTCCTAGAATTTTACAATTTCTTCAGGATGGTTTAGATAAAGGTTTGTCTGCAAGTTCTTTGAAAGGACAAATCTCTGCTCTTTCTGTTCTTTTTCGCAGAAAGATTGCTAATATTCCTGATATTCGTTGTTTTGTACAGGCTTTGGTTCATATCAAACCTGTCATTAAGTTGATCTCTCCTCCTTGGAGTCTTAATTTGGTTTTGAAGGCTTTGCAGGCTCCTCCGTTTGAGCCTATGCATTCTCTGGACATTAAATTACTTTCCTGGAAAGTATTGTTCCTTTTGGCTATCTCTTCTGCTAGAAGAGTTTCTGAGTTATCTGCTCTTTCTTGTGAATCTCCTTTTCTGATTTTCATCAGGATAAGGCAGTGTTACGGACTTCTTTTCAATTTTTACCTAAGGTTGTGAATTCTAATAACATTAGTAGAGAAATTGTTGTTCCTTCATTATGTCCTAATCCTAAGAATTCTAAGGAAAAATCGCTACATTCTTTGGATGTAGTTAGAGCTTTGAAATATTATGTTGAAGCTACTAAAGATTTTAGGAAGACTTCCAGTCTATTTGTTATCTTTTCTGGTTCCAGGAAAGGTCAGAAGGCTTCCGCCATTTCTTTGGCGTCTTGGTTAAAGTCTTTGATTCATCATGCTTATGTGGAGTCAGGTAAATCCCCGCCTCAAAGTATTACGGCTCATTCTACTAGGTCAGTTTCTACTTCCTGGGCTTTTAGGAATGATGCTTCTGTTGATCAGATTTGCAAAGCAGCAACTTGGTCTTCTTTGCATACTTTTACTAAATTCTACCATTTTGATGTGTTTTATTCTTCTGAAGCAGTTTTTGGTAGAAAAGTACTTCAGGCAGCTGTTTCTGTTTGATTTGTGTGCTTATAATTTCAGTTTTTTTCATTATAAAGATTTGATTTGGGTGGTGGATTATTTTTTCAGCGGAATTGGCTGTCTTTATTTTATCCCTCCCTCTCTAGTGACTCTTGCGTGGAAGTTCCACATCTTGGGTATCTGCTATCCCATACGTCACTAGCTCATGGACTCTTGCTAATTACATGAAAGAAAACATAATTTATGTAAGAACTTACCTGATAAATTAATTTCTTTCATATTAGCAAGAGTCCATGAGACGCACCCTTTTTTGTGGTGATCTAGATTTTTTTGTATAAAGCACAATTATTCCAATTCCTTATTTTTTTATGCTTTCGCTCCTTTTATCACCCCACTTCTTGGCTATTCGTTAAACTGAATTGTGGGTGTGGTGAGGGGTGTATTTATAGGCATTTTAAGGTTTGGGAAACTTTGCCCCTCCTGGTAGGAATGTATATCCCATACGTCACTAGCTCATGGACTCTTGCTAATATGAAAGAAATGAATTTATCAGGTAAGTTCTTACATAAATTATGTTTTTGCGGGGCATTGCCCCAAAGTAATCAGCTCTTTGACCTGTAAAAAAAATACAATACCCCCCCAACATTAAAACCCATCACCCACACACCCAACCCTACTCTAAAACCCACCCAATCCCCCCTTAATAAAACCTAACACTACCCCCCTGAAGATCTCCCTACCTTGAGCCGTTTTCACCCAGCCGGGCACAAGTGGACCTCCAGAGGGGCAGAAGTCTTCATCCGATCCGGGCAGAAGAGGTCCTCCAAGCGGCAGAAGTCTTTATCCAGGCGGCATCTTCTATCTTCATCCATCCGGAGCGGAGCAGGTCCATCTTCAATCCAGCCGACGCGGAGCCATCCTCTTCAAACGAAGTCCAAGCGAAGAATGAAGGTTCCTTTAAATGATGTCATCCAAGATGGCGTCCCTTGAATTCCGGTTGGCTGATAGGATTCTATCAGCCAATCGGAATTAAGGTAGGAAAAATCCTATTGGCTGATCCAATCAGCCAATAGGATTGAGCTCGCATTTTATTGGCTGATTGGAACAGCCTATAGAATGCGAGCTCAATCCTATTGGCTGATCCAATCAGCCAATAGGATTGAACTTCAATCCTATTGGCTGATTCGATCAGCCAATAGGATTTTTCCTACCTTAATTCCGATTGGCTGATAGAATCCTATCAGCCAACCGGAATTCAAGGGACGCCATCTTGGATGACATCATTTAAAGGAACCTTCATTCTTCGCTTGGACTTCGTTTGAAGAGGATGGCTCCGCGTCGGCTGGATTGAAGATGGACCCGCTCCGCTCCGGATGGATGAAGATAGAAGATGCCTCCTGGATGAAGACTTCTGCCGCTTGGAGGACCTCTTTTGCCCGGATCGGATGAAGACTTCTGCCCCTCTGGAGGTCCACTTGTGCCCGGCTGGGTGAAGACGGCTCAAGGTAGGGAGATCTTCAGAGGGATAGTGTGAGGTTTTATTAAGGGGGGATTCGGTGGGTTTTAGAGTAGGGTTGGGTGTGTGGGTGGTGGGTTTTAATGTTGCAGGGGTATTGTATTTTTTTACAGGTGAAAGAGCTGATTACTTTGGGGCAATGCCCCGCAAAATGCCCTTTTAAGGGCTATTTGTAATTTAGTATAGGGTAGGGAATTTTATTATTTTGGGGGGCTTTTTTATTTTATTGGGGGATTAGAGTAGGTGTAATTAGTTTTAAAAATATATATATATTTTTTTATTTTCTGTAATTTAGTGTTTGTTGTTTTCGTACTTTAGTTTATTTAATTTAATTGTCATTAATTGTAGGTAGTTTAGGTAATTTATTTAATGATAGTGTAGTGTTAGGTGTAATTGTAACTTAGGTTAGGATTTATTTTACAGGTATATTTGTATTTATTTTAACTAGGTAGTTATTAAATAGTTAATAACTATTTAATAACTATTGTACCTAGTTAAAATAAATACAAAGTTGCCTGTAAAATAAATATAAACCCTAAGCTAGCTACAATGTAACTATTAGTTATATTTTAGCTAGCTTAGGGTTTATTTTAGAGGTAAGTATTTAGTTTTAAATAGGATTAATTTATTTAATTGTAGTAATTTTATTTAGTTTATTTTAAATTATATTTAAGTTAGTGGGGGTTAGGGTTAGGTTTAGACTTAGGTTTAGGGGTTAATACCTTTTAATATAGTAGCGGCGATGTTGGGGGTGGCAGATTAGGGGTTAATAAATGTAGGTAGGTGTCGGTGATGTTATGGACAGCAGATTAGGGGTTAATAAAATTTAACTAGTGTTTGCGAGGCGGGAGTGCGGCGGTTTAGGGGTTAATATATTTATTAAAGTGGCGGCGATGTCCGGTCGGCAGATTAGGGGTTAATATATTTATTAAAGTGTTTCCGATGTGGGGGGGGGCACGGTTTAGGGGTTAATAGGTAGTTTATGGGTGTTGGTGGACTTTTTAGCACTTTAGTTAAGAGTTTTATGTTACAGCGTTAGCCCATAAAACTCTTAACTACTGACTTTTAAATGCGGTAGAAGTCTTGACAGGAGAGGGTGTACCGCTCACTTCTTCCAAGACTCGTAATACCAGCGTTAGGCAAATCCCATGGAAAAGATAGGATACGCAATTGACGTAAGGGGATTTGCGGTATGCTCGAGTCGGGGAAGAAAAGTGAGCGTTACACCTGTACCTGCCAGACTCGTAATACCAGCGGGCGTTAAAAGGCAGCGTTGGGACCTCTCAACGCTGCTTTTTAAGGCTAAAGCAAGACTCATAAACTAGGTGAAAGTATATACAAATAATCAATATTTTTGACAAGCAGTAGTGAATAAACTTTAGTACCCTTTATATTATCTTTCATTCAAAAAGCAAGACAGGGGTACCTGTCTGTTCAGGCCCCAAGGGAATAGTCTATAGATCCATTTAGTCTCTCTTCAGAGGAACTGTCTTTTGGTGTCGCCTCCTCTTGGATGCCTCTTCACTTGATCAATTGGCATACATCTTAAGTCAGCTACTCTAGCTTCCCAAAAATGTGATGTCACTGGATGCTCACTTGAACCAGGCTTGTCTTATAGTTGATTTATGGTTTGCAATTCTGTCCTTCAGGGGACGTTACGTCTTGCCCACACAGACATTTAATGATCTATACCACCATCGACGATGAGCATGTTAGCCTATGTTTCAACATCATCTTTTTTCCAATACGTGGGTGCCCAAATGAAGACTTAATGGATCTATAGACTACAGACCCTATTTCCTTGGAGCCTGAACAGACAGGTACCCCTGTCGTGCTTTTTGAATGAAAGATAATATAAAGGGCACTGAAGTTTATTCACTACTGCTTGTTTAAGGAATGATGTATCTAGTTAGATGTTAACACTCTTTTTCCCAGTAGATAGGACAGGTAGTGTAAAGGAACTGTCACTTATCCATATTGTCAAAAATATTGATTATTTGTGTATACTTACTTTTTTACATCAATACTGCAAGTCATTTGCATAATCCGGGTCTGATTAAATAGTATTGTGTAGTTTTGGTAATTCCTTGTTTAATTTACTGGATTACTAATGCTATAGCATTGTTTGTTTTGTTTATGGTTACTATGGTAACCTTTATGGAGGAACATAAAAGATGGTTCCTATGTCCTGAATACTATGAGCACAGCCGGACCTAGAACAGGTATGATGTCACTTCCGGTATTACGGTGTGTAGCGTGTAACCACAACTGAGCATGTGAGTTTTTTCTGATGTATACATTTATCTGTTTGTTTCTGTAGATATGTTATAATGCTGTACTCTTGAAAATGCTCTGACTCCAAGACTGAAACATTGGGATTTATTGACTTCAAATACCGCAATAAAAAGTACGTTTGAATGTTTGAAGACTAAGTGAATGGGATTTTGTTTGATTGATATATATATATATATATATATATATATATATATATACACAAAACACGGAAGGAGACTGCACTCTCAGACTGGAGTGGGTACACATCCCATGACCCTGCAACATGCTCAGCCCTGGGTGCTCAATGGAACTCATAGGAAGCTGTGCTGCCCCCAGAGTCAAAGGCAGTTAACCCCAGACAGGGCTGGGTGCAAGGCCCATAGGGAAAATGACAAAACAAATTAATACAACACACAGAGAAAGTCCAGCACTCACTTACAAGCTCTCAGCTAAGATTAAAATTAAAGGGTTAGTTACTGCATCTGTTGAAAGGGGACAAGCCCAGGTAGCACGTCAAGGTCCCTTCAAAAACCTGGGTCCCTAAACCAGCCAAACAATGCAAGCTCTCAATCAAACAAACACATTTTTAGCGCCTGAATGGTATTGTACTTTAACATAGCCAATATTCGAATTCAGATAAGTGCAATGGGGCATGCATACATGTACCAAATCTGCAAATATAATCATTATTTAGACATGTTTTGTATTGCTTTATATAGCTTTGTATTGCCAGTACGAATGTTTCTACCTCAGTGTATGTACTGTGGTGCTTTTCTACCTTATTTTCTCGTTACACAACAAAGATTTTGTTTTGATAGGACAGGATACTTCTATGCACAACATTTTTCAATCCATACAATTTTATGTATGCTTTGTGGTTCAGTTACTAATGATCTCACTAATATCATGTACTTTGGCTAATCTCATTATTTGAGTAGTATAGAGTCTTTTATTAGACCTGTGGATGCTAGTTTCCTCTTTACAGTTATCTTTTATATGCATGTTTAACACATTTTTTTATTGTACAGAGAATTTCTGATGCAAGGTTTTTCCTCAGCCCTCCTGTGGTTCAAGGACAAAGCAGAGGCTGCAAACCAGGAATCACATACTCATTTTTGGGTACAGGTGTGATGTGGTGCTATACTCTGTATTTCACTACCTAGAAAATGTGGAAGGTAAGCCCTAATATTCAAGCAGTTTTTACACTCTTACCAGGTTCCTTTTTTCCTTATGACTATCTCAGAGATGCTTAGTTTCCTTACTCTTTAACATTTTATGCATCCTTTTTGCTTTCCTTTCTTTGTTTTCAATGCTCATATCAGCACTCGGCTTGGCCGGGGCACCATCTGGAGGTGTCGAGGGATGTGAGGTGTTTGGTTCCCTCCTGGAGATGAGGTTACCACTCAACATTCCTGGACTCCAAGCATTTCTTAGAACGCTTCAGACCATGGTCCCTTCTCAGACAAGACCCATCTCCATTTCTAATCATACATTTCAGTGGTTGCTTTAATCAACTGTCAAGGAAGGATTCCCATCTCCCTCGTCATGCAAGAAGTGTTTCTCATCCTGTTATGAATAGAGAAGGGAAGTTGTTCTCTATGAACTTATAACATATTTAAGGAGTGAACAATTGGGAAGCAGACTACTTTAATCTGTTCAGTCAGAAGAATGGTTTCTTCATCAAGACATTTTCGACCAGCTTATTCTAAAATGGGTTCTACCATGTATAGATCTAATGGTGTACAAGCTGAATCACAGCTTCAAGCATATTGTGCCATATATAGAGTCTCCAGTGCTCCGATAGATACCTTAGTTTCTCTCTGAATATTTCATTTAGCGTTCCTGTTTTTCAATTTGTTCTGCTTTCAAGAGTCATTGCAAGAATCAAACAGGATTCAGCTTCAGTAATTCTCATAACTTTGGTGTGGGCCTGCAGAACTTGGTATGCAAACCTAATTGTCTTCTCTTCCTACATGTACCCTACCCCTAAGGAAGGATCTTCTGTCTCAAGGACCTCTGTTTCACCCGGATCTCAATTTGCTGAGTTTGACGGTGAGAAAGTCAAATGTTTAGACCTCAAGTTCAGGGGTTTCTATGACTCGGCTATCTATACTTTGCTTCATGCAAGTAAGCTTGTTAAGCAAATAATTTAACTTAACATCTGGAAAGCTTACTTTCTTTTATATTCTTCTTGATGTTTTTCTTGGAAATCCTTTAAAATTCCTGGAATTCTTCAGTTCCTTTAGGATGTACTAGATTAGGGTTTTTAGGCTAGTTCTCTAAATGGTGAGATAGCGTTAACTGTTTTTTTTTTCCTCAAAAAGTTGGCTAAGTTGCCAGATGTTCATACTTTTGTTCAAGCCCTAGTGAGAATTTGACCTGTTGTTAGACCAATTTCTCCTCCTTGGAACTTGAATTTAGTTCTCTCTGTTCTGCAAGGTTTTGCTTTAGAACCTATGATTGTATTATGTTGGGGGGGGGGGGTTAGACCTTAAATGGTTGTCCTGGAAGGTTATTTTTCTTCTAGCCATTTCTTGCTAGAAGAGTTTTAAAATTATCATCATCAGTATCTACTTCCTGAGCTTTCAAGGATGATGCCTCCTTGGAACAGATTTGCAAGGTGTCAACTTGGTCTTCCCTTTACACTTTTTTCCAAATGTTATCATTTTTACATTTATGCTTCTTCTGATGTATCTTTTGGCAGGAAAGTCCTTCAGGCCACAATGTCTGGCAAATAGGAACTGCCTACTTTTTGCCCCACCCATCCTTAACATGGACTCTCAGCTTGGGTATTGTATCCCACATGTTATAAAGCTATGAACTCTTATCAACTAAGAAGGAAAACAGAATTTATACTTACCAAAAAATGATTTGTCTATAACACATAACCCCAAACTGTGGCTGCAACAGGCCTGTGCCCTTCTGCAGATTAATCCTCTCCCTTCTGTTGCTCAGTACATGTAAGTTGTGGGCCTCATTTGCCAAATTTCATCTTTGGGCCCTCCAATTGCAGATGCCACATCAATGGGGCCACAAGGATCTGTCTCAGAGGATTCTGTAATATCACAGGTCAGGACAGCATCTGACTTGGTGGTAGACTCACCAGCCCTTGGTTCAAAGAGCCTCCTTTCTTTGGCCAGTGTGGGTCATAATCTCCACAGATGTCACTCGGTTGTGATGCAGTCTGTGGGTCTCAGAGAGCACAAGGAGTTTGGTCTCCTCAGGAGGCGAAATTACCAATAAATATTCTGGAACGTGCAATCTTCAGGGCTCTCGATAGTCGGCCTGACCTCAGACACTAATTTTTTTCTCAGATTGCAGTCAGACAATGTCACAGCAGTGGCTTATGTTACTCATCAGGCAGGAACCTGCAGTTCCTTAGCAATGAGATAAGTGTCCTGCCTCATCAGTTGGGCAGAGCACCATCATTACAGGATTTCTGCCATCCTTATTCCAGGTGTGAACAATTGTGAGACTTTCTCATTTTCAGTCTTTTCACCCAGGGGAAAGGTCTCTGAATCTGGAATTTTTATTTTATTTATTTTTTAATAATATTTTTATTGAAAAAAAAAGAAATTTGTAGGTTATACAGAATTCAAAACAGTGTGCTGTTCAAGATACAATACATTGCTAATACTCGGTATGTTACAAGCTTTAGACATCTATTGCAAAGTGTCCATTATAAGCATCTTGATATGTTGCCATATAACATCTGCCGGACAGTTGCTGTTGCTCATACAATCTTATATACATTGAAAATGAAGTCAAAGAAAAAGATAACATAGGTAACATACATGGCTCTCAGATCATCTACAAAGTGATATGTCAAAATGTAATAGGCTTCTAATCCTGGTAAGGTGCACTAAGCATAGACTAAATCCCTGTATTTATGCCCCTGTCCTGGACATTTGAATCTGGAAATATCAAATTGTTAGACGTTTGGGCCTGGCAGAGATAGATCTCATGCGGGTTAAGAGTTTATATATCTGTTAAAATCAGTTTAGGAAACTAGCACACCTAAAAACAAATTTCCCAAAAAAAGTTTAAAATAATATATAAAAAATAGGTAGCGCAAATAACTGCTGTTCCTAAGTTCAATTAATAAAAATAGAAATATGCAATCCAAATAAGATGTGTTCATACACCATACATAGGTGTCCAGATGTTTTTTACTATGTAGCTAAGATCCTTAAAAATCACAAATGTGTATATATATATGTTTATATCAAATTGATATTTATTGTTTTAATCTTGAATGGATACCCCTTGGTACTTATCAAGGTAAATTAAAATAAATAGATAAAATAGGGTGGCATGATTATACAATATAAAATAGAAAATATATAAATATATAAAAAAAAATACAGACACTGGTGTCTTACCTAATTAAGAAATAAATTTATCAGGTAATCAGGATGAATCTTGTTATTTTAATAAAGTGTTTTGTGTGTGTGTGTGTGTTTTATATTATTTTATACCCTTATAATTAATAAGGGTTAAACAAAATGCTTTAAAATACATCTAGATAAATACCCTGGGGTGTAGGAATATATTCTTTTGTGTAGCAGTTTTGTATTTGGTGACCACTATTTAGCTTACAGTTATTATTAAACCAATAATTCCATCTTTGTATTATTTTGCCTATATTTGCTATAAATTACTTGGAAAGCTAGACTTATGGGGTATTCCTAAAAACAGGACAACATGATTAATTTATTTGGAAGTATTTTTCTTTAGCTACACTAGTTTTGTAGAAATGGTTATAAAGAAAACTGCAAAAAAGTTGTTGTTTTTTAATGTATTTGCCCTTTCTCGGCATTAAATCCTATTTATTGTTTTTTATGTACCCATATAGGATATCGCAAGAAAGGCCTGTTTGTGTGTTAAAAAACAAAAACAAGCCCTTGTTATTTACAAATGGAAACTGTGAAAGACCTCAGTCCTTAAGGGATTA
Organism: Bombina bombina; assembly: GCF_027579735.1. NCBI lineage: Eukaryota > Metazoa > Chordata > Amphibia > Anura > Bombinatoridae > Bombina > Bombina bombina. The sequence continues at coordinate 1,106,577,278 of NC_069501.1, forward strand.
ATCAATCTATCCTTTTTGTTGATTACTGATCTGTTAGTTTTATGCATTGTGATTCTTTTATTCATAGTGGTGATTTTTATTTTCAGGGAAAAAAAGCTGACTATTGACACTAATATTTTGTAAGTATTAAGCTCATTCTTTTCATATTAAGCTCATTCTTTTCAAGACTTTAACAAATAAAGAGACAATCTAAAAGCAATTAAATAATTGAAATACAAAGCATGGAGTACTGTGTAGCGTTTACAAATACAAAAACATGCAATATTTAGAAAATTAAGTAAGGTAATCAAGTGATATCAAGAGGATATGTTTTATGAGCAATGTAGTTTAGTAATCTTTTAAATAAATTGCTTAATGTGTACAACATTAACTTAACTTTAGCTCATTGTATGCATTCATCAGCTAAAACAGCGTCATCTTGCTTAACCATTCCTCTGACATACAAACTCAAACAAATAAAATATAAAGTGTATAACAAAACTGTAACCCAAAATAAATTAAATGATTGCTCCCTTATCTGGAGCCGCTGCCTGCCTCAATCTCTCCTGCATTGGAGCAAACTATGTGAAACAAAGGTGGTGCAGGCTCTTCAGAAAGAACTCTGAAAACTGGAGAGGCATTGAAGTCCAATCTGTTCTTCCAACCAGCAGTATAAGTGAAGGAGAGAGCTACAATGGTTAAAGGGACACTAAACCCAAATATTTTTTTTCATGATTCAGATAGTGCATGCAATTTTAAGCAACTTTCTAATTTACTCCTATTATCAATTTTTCTTTGTTCTCTTGCTATCTTTATTTGAAAAAGAAGGCATCTAAGCTAAGGAGCCAGACATTTTTTGGTTCAGACCCTGGATAGCACTTGTTTATTGGTGGGTGCATTTAGCCACCAATCAGCAAGCACAACCCAGGTTGTGAACCAAAAATGGGCTGGCTTCTAAACTTACACTCTTGCTTTTCAAATAAAGATAGCACAAGAATGAAGAAAAATTGATAATAGGAGTAAATTAGAAAGTTGCTTGAAATTGCATGCTGTATCTGAATTATGAAAGAATAAAAATTGGGTTGAGTGTCCCTTTAAGTATGTATATTCAAGGAGTATATCCAACTAATGTACTCACAGGAGATTGATGAATAAATATCTTTAAAGGGTCAGTCAAGTCCAAAAAAAACTTTCATGATTTAAATAGGAAATGTAATTTTAAACAACTTTCCAATTTACTTTTATCACCAATTTTGATTTGTTCTCTTGGTATTCTTAGTTGAAAGCTAAACCTAGGAGGTTCATATGCTAATTTCTTAGACCTTGAAGACTGCTTCTAATCTGAATCCATTTTGACCACTAGAGGGCATTAGTTCATGTGTTTTATATAGATAACATTGATCTCATGCACATGAAGTTACCCTGGAGTGAGCACTAATTGGCTAAAATGCAAATATGTCAAAATAACTGAAATAAGGGGGAAGTTTGCAGAGGTATAGATACAAGGTAATCACAAAGGTAAAAAGTGTATTTCTATAACAGTGTTGGTTATGCAAAACTGGGGAATGGGTAATAAATGGAATATCTTTCTTTTTAAACAACAAAAATTCTGGTGTTGACTGTCCCTTTAAGAAGAACAGATTCGCCAGGTACACAGAGTAAATAATAAATACATTTTACTAAAAAGCATAAAATAGTATAAAAAGCGGTTATGTAGCTCAACACTTTTCAGTGGAAGACCGCTTTTGTCAACAGCTAATATATCAATCAAAGAGCTTATATCACATAACAAACAATTTACAATTATATAACATCATAAAACTCTGTTTATCTTTGTCACGCTTGTGTTTAAACTGGTGAAACAAGGGTTTACATAAGTGGAGTTCTCCTGCTATTCAGCATAGAGAGATAATGACAACAATTTTTTCTTTTTAATGACACGATAAGTCCACGGATCATCTTAATTACTATTGGGAATACCACTCCGGCCCCGCAGGAGGCGGCAAAGAGCGCCACAGCAAAGCTGTTAAATATCACCTCCCTTCCCTCCCAACCCAGTCATTCTCTTTGCCTACGTTAAGTGCAAGGAGGTGGTAAAATTAGGTGTTAGAAAAAGATTCTTCAATCAAGAGGTTATTATTTTTAAAGTAGTACAGGATTGTGCTGCTTTGTCCTGGGGTGTAGCCGTAGTCCATATCAGTCTCTTCAGTAGAGCAGTGGTGGCTTTAGAGCGATGGGAACTTGTGGGACATAATTCTCACTGCGCCTCCCATACTGATGCTGCCCTAATTTTGAAAAACTGAGGGATCTTACTCAGTCTTTTCCTTTTATCACAGGTCCATTGGAGGGAGAGGACCTCTTAAACCTGGGAGCTGCCTTACTGTCGGGCAGATGAGGAGGTAAGTGCTGTCTTGTTATCTGGGGGATAAAGGACTCAGAGAAAAGAGGCACTTGATGTATTACGGGACAATAAAGAGACTTATGGGAATATGGGCACTTTATGGCAGTTACAGCGCAGGCACTGGGGCTGGATGCATAGGCTGATGGTGGTTCTCATCTCCTGGCATTTTAATATTATACACAACCGGGAGGTGGCTGAATTTGGCACGCCCACGCTGGGCGGTTCTAAGGGAAAACATTGCGTGCCCTTTTTCTTACTTCCTCTTCCTGTCAGTCGGAAGAAGTAGTATGGTTATCTATTATTTACTGCGCATCTAGTCAGAAGAAGCGATCGTTAGGTTTTTTTTAGCTGCGCATCTGTGGGAATTGGATGCGTGCCAACTGTTGTCTGCAGAGTTCCGGTTCTGTGAGGGAACGGCTCCTGTCTGTGCAGTGAGGGTCGCTTTCTTCAGACAGGTAGGCACCTCAGCAAAGTACTGCTGAGGTGTAGAGGTGATCTGCAGGGCTATTTTCTATTTTTGCATTACATACGATAATAAAGGAAAAAAAATACAGTTTTAACATTTAAAGAGACAGTAACGTTTTTTTGTTCAACTCTAAAATTACTTAAAAATTTGTCTATTTTTGTGACCAATTGTGAGTTAAGATGGACCAAGAGTCCTTGCAAGCTGTTACTTGTTCTTTATGCTTTGATGCCAATGTGGAACCACCAATCCCTTTCTGTTCCTCATGTATTAAGAGGACTTTAAGTTATAGGGATAGACTTTTTGCTGAACCATCATTTTCTAAGGAAGATGCTGTTCAGGAGTCTAATGCCAATGTTCAATTTAAGCCGCAGCTTTCTCCTCAAGCGTCCCAAATTTTACCGCCCTCACATGCAGTGCCCTGCGCTTCCTCTGTAACTCCCGCTTGGGTTACTTTACAAGACATTGCTTCCCTTATGTCTTCTGCAGTTTCAGATGCATTGTCTGCTTTTCCAATGTTGCAGGGAAAGGGTAAGAGGAAAACCAGACATTCAGTAGGTGAGGTTTCTGACGCAGTTCTTGCTATTGCGGATGCTCCCTCCCAGAAGCCTGAGGAGGAGTATACTGCGGTAGCATCTGAAGGTGAAATTTCAGATTCTGGCAGTGTAATCCCTCTTACTGATACTGAAGTAGTATCTTTCAGATTTAAGCTAGAACACCTCCGTCTACTGCTTAAGGAGGTTTTAGCTACATTGGACGACAACGACTCCACCGTAGTTGTTAATCCTAAAAAATCCAGTAAGCTTAACAAATATTTTGAGGTTCCTTCCTCTGCAGATGTTTTTCCGGTGCCAGACCGAGCTTCTGAGATCATTGCTAAGGAGTGGGAGAGACCGGGTATCCCTTTTTCTCCATCTCCTATATTTAAAAAGATGTTCCCCATAGCCGACTCTGTCAAGAAAGCTTAGCAAACAGTCCCCAAGGTGGAAGGAGCAGTTTCCACTCTGGCCAAGAGAACTACTATACCCATAGAGGATAGTTGTGCTATTAAAGATCCTATGGACAAAAAGCTAGAGGGGTTACTCAAAAAGATGTATGTACAGCAAGGTTTACAGTGGCAACCTGCTGTGTGCATTGCTACCATCACCAGTGTGGCAGCATATTGGTTTGATGCGTTGTCTGATGCTATCAGGACAGAAACTCCCCTGGATGAGATCCAGGATAGGATAAAAGCTCTTAAATTAGCTAATTCCTTTATTACGGATGCTTCCCTTCAAGTTATCAAACTGGGAGCAAAGATTTAAAGTTTCTCTGTTCTAGCTCGCAGGGCCCTATGGTTAAAACCTTGGTCTGCGGATGTATCCTCTAAGTCTAAGCTTTTAGCGATTCCTTACAAGGGGAAGACCTTGTTTGGACCAGGCTTGATGGAGATAATTTCTGATATTACGGGAGGTAATGGTCAAAAAGGACGTCAGAGTAATTTTCTCTTGTTAAGTGTATCCAGTCCACGGATCATCCATTACTTATGGGATATATTCTCCTTCCCAACAGGAAGCTGCAAGAGTCCACCCACAGCAAAGCTGCTATATAGCTCCTCCCCTAACTGCCATTACCAGTCATTCTCTTGCAAGTCTCAACATAGATAGGAGGTCGTGAGAGTCTGTGGTTTTTTATACTTAGTTTATTTCTTCAATCAAAAGTTTGTTATTTTTAAATGGCACCGGAGTGTGCTGTTTATCTCAGGCAGTATTTGGAAGAAGAATCTGCCTGCGTTTTTTCTATGATCTTAGCAGACGTAACTAAGATCCAGTTGCTGTTCTCACACATTCTGAGGAGTAAGGTACTTCAGAGGGGGAATGGCGTGCAGGTTTTCCTGCAAATAAGGTATGTGCAGTAAAATATTTTTCTAAGGAATGGAATTGACTAAGAAAATACTGCTGATACCGAAGTAATGTAAGTAAAGCCTTAAATGCAGTGATAGCGACTGGATCAGGCTTATTAATAGACATACTTACTATTATAAGAATGTGTTTTAAAACGTTTGCTGGCATGTTTAATCGTTTTTTAACATATGTTTGGTGATAAAACTTATTGGGGCCTAATTTTTCCACATGGCTGGATTAAATTTTGCATAGAAACAGTTATAGGGAAGGTAATCCACAGCTCTGTTTTTTGCATTAAGGGGTTAATCATCCATTTGCAAGTGGGTGCAATGCTCTGTTAACTTATTACATGTACTGTAAAAATTTCGTTTGATTTACTGCCTTTTTTCACTGTTTTTCAAATTTTGACAAAATTTGTTTCTCTTAAAGGCACAGTAACGTTTGTTATATTTGCTTGTTAACTTGATTTAAAGTGTTTTCCAAGCTTACTAGTCTCTTTATTAGTTCTAACATGTCTAACATAGAGGAGGCTCTGTGTTTATTATGTTTAAAGCCATGGTGGAACCCCATTTTAGAATGTGTACCAGATGTACTGATTTCATGTTAAACAATAAAGATCATTTTTTGTATTTAAAAACATTATCACCAGAGGATTCTGTCGAGGGGGAAGTTATGCCGACTAACTCTCCCCACGTGTCAGACCCTTTGACTCCCGCTTTAGGGACTCACGCTCAAATGGCGCCAAGTACATCAAGGGCACCCATAGCGTTTATTTTACCAGAGGATTCTGTCGAGGGGGAAGTTATGCCGACTAACTCTCCCCACGTGTCAGACCCTTTGACTCCCGCTCCAGGGACTCACGCTCAAATGGCGCCAAGTATATCAATGGCGCCCATAGCGTTTATTTTACAAGACATGGCAAAGGTTGTGTATAATACACTGGCAGCAGTATTAGTCAGACTACCTGAAATTAAAGGAAAGCAAAACAGCTCTGGGGGTAGATACAGAGCATACAGACGCTTTAAGAACCATGTCTGATACTACCTCACAATATGCTTAGTCTGTGGGTGATATTTGTGACTCAGGGAAGATGATTTAACCTGATTCTGATATTTCTACATTTAAAATTTATGCTTGAGAACCTCCACTTGTTGCTCAGGGAGGCTTTAGCTGCTCTGAATGAATGTGTACAATCGCAGTGCCAGAGAAATTGTGTAGACTGGATAAATAATATGCAGTGCCGGTGTGTACTTATGTTTTTCCAATACCTAAAGAGGTTTACTAAAATTTTTCATAAGGAATGGGATAGACCAGGTGTGCCGTTCTCTTCCCCTCCTATTTTTTAGAAGAATGTTTTCTAATAGTTGCCACCACACGGGACTTATGGCAGACAGTTCCTAAGGTGGAGAGAAGAGTTTCTACTCTAGCTAAGCGTACCACTACCTCTGGCGAGGACTGTTGTGCTTTTTTAGATCCAATGGATAAAAAATGTTTATTCAACAAGGTTTTATCCTGCAGCCCCTTGCACGCATTGCTCCTGTCACTGCTGCTGCGGCGTTCTGGTTTGAGTCTCTTGATGAGGCTTTACAGGCTCCATTGGATGAATATATTTGACAAGCTTAGAGCACTTAAGCTAGCCAATTCCTTTGTTTTCTGATGCATTTGTTCCTTTGACTAGACTAACGGCTAAGAATTCTGTTTTTTACTATACTGGCGCGCAGAGCGCTATGGCTTATATCATGGTCAGCTGTCGTGACTTTAATAAATAAGCTACTTAACTTCCCTTCAAGGGGCAGACCCTATTCAGGCCTAGTTTGAAGGAGATTATTACTTATATCACTGGAGGAAAAGATCATGCCCTTCCTCAGGACAGGTCCAAATCAAGGGACAAAAAAGGCCTAATTTTCGTGCCTTTCGAAAATTCAAGGCAGGTGTGGCATCAACTTCCTCTAAGGCAAAATAAGAGGGAACTTTTGCTCAGTCCAAGGCGGTCTGGAGACAACCGGACCTGGAACAAAGATAAGCAGGTCAAGGAGCCTGCTGCTGCCTCTAAAACAGCATGAGGAACGGACCCCTATCTGGTAACGGATCCTATAGGGGGCAGACTTCCTTCTTCGCCCAGGCGTGGGCAAGAGATGCCCAGGATCCCTGGGCATTGGAAATTATACCCCAGAGATATCTTCTGGATTTCAAAGCTTTCCCCCCCAAAAAAGGGGAGTTTTTGCCTTTCACATTTATCTGCAAACCAGATAAAGAAAGAGACATTCTTGCATTGTGTACGTGACCCATTCAGTTCCAATAGAGGAACAGGGACACAGTTTTCCTCAAATCGGTTTGTGGTTCCCAAGGAAAGGAAACCTTCAGACCTATTTTGGATCTAAAAGATCTTAAACAAATTCTTTAGAATTCTATCATTTAAGATGGAAACTATGCGTACCATCTTAACTATGATCCAGGAGAGTCAATAGAGGACTACAATGGATTTGAAGGATGCTTATCCTCACATTACGATGCATAAAGATCACCATCGGTTTTTCAGGTTTGCCTTTCTAGACAGGCATTACCAGTTTGTAGCTCTTTCCTTTGGGTTAACTACAGCCCCTAGAATCTTTATGGAGGTTCTGGGGTCACTTTGGCGGTCCTTAGGCCGCGGGGCATAGAAGTGGCCCCTTATTTAGACGACATACTGATACAGGCGTCAAACATCCAAGTTGCCCAGTCTCATACGGACGTAGTACTGGCATTTCTGAGATCGCATGGGTGGAAAGTGAACAAGGAAAGAGTTCTCTATCCCCAATATCAAGGGTTTCCCTCCTAGGGATTCTGATAGATTTTGTAGAAATTAAAATTTACCTGACGGAGTCCAGGTTGTCAAAGTTTCTAAATTTCTGCCGTGTTCTTCATTCCATCCGCGCCCTTTGGTGGCTCAGTACATGAATGTAATCGGCTTAATGGTAGCGGCAAGGGACATAGTACCGTTTGCACGCCTACATTTCAGACCACTGCAACTATGCATGCTCAGCCAGAGGAACGGGGATTACACAGATTTGTTCTCCTGTTAAATCCGGACCAAGAAACCAGAGATTCTCTTCTCTGGTGACTATCTCGGGTCCATCTGTCCAAGGGTATGACCTTCCGCAGGTCAGATGGGACAATTGTTACAACAGATGCCAGCCTTTTAGGTTGGGATACAGTCTGGAACTCCCTGAAGGCTCAGGGATAGTGGACTCAGGAGGAGACCCTCCTTCTAATGAATATTCTGGAACTGGGAGCGATATTCCATGCTTTTCAGACTTGGCCTCAGTTAGCAACTCTGAGGTACATCATATTTCAGTCGGACAATATCACGACTGTGGCTTACATCAACCATCAAGGGGGAACAGAAGTTCCCTAGCAATGTTAGAAGTTTTAAAATAATTCACTGGACAGAGACTCACTCTTGTCTAAAAGCTATCCCTATCCCAGGTGTTGAGAACTGGGAGGCAGATTTTCTAAGTCGTCAGACTTTTCATCCGGGGGAGTGGGAATTCCCTCCGGAGGGGTTTGCACAAGATCAAGCAGGAGAGTGCTTTGGTGCTTTTGACAGCGCCTGCGTGGCCACGCAGGACCTGGTATGCAGATCTGGTGGACATGTCATCCTTTCCACCACGGTCTCTGCTTCTGAGACAGGACCCTCTACCTCAGGGTCTTTTCAACCATCTAAATATAACTAATCTGAGATGGACTGCCTGGAGACAGAACGCTTGATGTTATCAAAGCATGGCTTCTCCGAGTCAGTAATTGATACCTTAATACAGGCATAAAAGCCTGTCTCTAGGAAAATTTAACATAAGATATGGTGTAAATATCTTATTGTTATGAATCCAAGGGTTACTCATGGAGTAAAGTCTGGATTCCCAGGATATTATCTTTTCTCCAAGATGATTTTGAGAAAAGGGTTGTCAGCTAGTTCTTTAAAAGGACAGATTTCTACTCTGTCTATTCTTTTGCACAAGTGTCTGGCAGGTATTCTAGACGTTCAGGCATTTGGTCAGGCTTTGGTTAGAACCAAGCCTGTGGTTAAAAATGTTGCTCCGCCATGGAGCTTAAAGCTGGTTCTTAAGGTTCTTCAAGGAGTTCCATTTGAACCTTTTCATTCCATAGATATCAAACTTCTATCTTGGAAAGTTCCTTTTTGGTAGCTATTTCCTCGGCTCATAGAGTCTCCGAGTTATCTGCGTTGCAATGTGATTCTCCTTATCTGGTTCTCCGTATGGATAAGGTAGTCCTGTGTACCAACCTGGGTTTTTACCTAAGGTGGTATCTAACAAGAATATCACTCAAGAGATTGTTGTTCCATTCTTGTATCCTAATCCTTCTTCAAAGAAGGAACGTCTATTACACAATTTGGACGTGGTTCGTGTTTTAAAGTTTTACTTACAAGCTACTACAGATTTTCATCAAACATTCACCTTGTTTGTTGTCTATTCTGGACAGAGGAGAGGTCAAAGGACTTCAGCAACCTCTCTGTCTTTTTGGTTAAAAAGCATAATTCATTTAGCTTATGAGACTGCTGGACAGCAGCCTCCTGAAGGGATTACAGCTCATTCTACTAGAGCTGTGGTTTTCACTTAGGCCTTTTTTAAATGTGGCTTCTGTTGAACAGATTACAAGACGGAGTCTTGGTCTGCGTTTCATACTTTTTCAAATTTAACAAATTTGATACCTTGCTTCTTCGGAGGCTATTTTTGGGAGAAAGGGTTTTTTACAGGCAGTGGTAACTTCCGTTTAAGTACCTGCCTTGTCCCTCCCATCATCCGTGTACTTTAGCTTTGGTATTGGTATCCCATAAGTAATGGATGATCCGTGGACTGGATACACTTAACAAGAGAAAACATAATTTATGCTTACCTGATAAATTTATTTCTCTTGTAGTGTATCCAGTCCACGGCCCGCCCTGTCACTTTAAGGCAGGTAATTTTTCCATTAAACTACAGTCACCACTGCACCCTATGGTTTTCCTTTCTCTGCATGTTTTCGGTCGAATGACTGATAATGGCAGTTAGGGGAGGAGCTATATAGCAGCTTTGCTGTGGGTGGACTCTTGCAGCTTCCTGTTGGGAAGGAGAATATATCCCATAAGTAATGGATGATCCGTGGACTGGATACACTACAAGAGAAATAAATTTATCAGGTAAGCATAAATAATGTTTTCGTTCCTTTCGAAATTTCAAGGGAAATTCTTCCTCTTCCGCTTCCAAGCAGGAATAGTCTAAGCCTGCATGAAGACCCAATCAGTCTTGCAATAAGGGGAAACAATCCAAGAAGCCTGCTATTGAATCAAAGACAGCATGAAGGGCATGCCCCCGATCCGGGACCGGATCTTGTAGGGGGCAGACTTTCCTTCTTCGCTCAGCCTTGGGCTCGAGATGTTCCTGATCCCTGGGCAGTAGACATATTGTCCCATGGATACAAACTAGAGTTCAAAACTTTTCCTCCCAGAGGCAGGTTTCTGCTTTTAAAATTATCTGTAGACCAGACGAAAAGAGAGGCATTCTTACGTTGTGTAAGAGACCTCTCTGACCTAGGAGTGATAGTTCCTGTTCCAATACAGGAACAGGGTCTGGGGTTTTATTCCAATCTGTTCGTGGTTCCCAAAAAAGAGGGAACCTTCAGACCAATTTTAGATCTCAAGAGTCTAAACAAATTCCTCAGAGTACCGTCCTTCAAGATGGAAACTATTCGTTCCATTTTCCCTTTGGTCCAAGAGGGACAATTTATGACAACAGTGGATTTAAAGGACACATACTTGCATGTTCCCATTTACAGGGATCATCACAAGTTTCTAAGGTTTGCCTTTCTAGACAAATACTTCCAATTCGTGGCTCTTCCCTTTGGTCTTGCTTTCTTTTCTCAAAAGTTCCGGGATCGCTGTTGGCGGTGCTTCGGTTATGGGGCATTGCAGTGGTGCCCTATCTGGACGACATCCTAGTCCAAGCGCCATCCTTTCAACAAGCAAGATCCCACACGGAAATGTTGTTATCCTTCCTATGATCTCACGGATGGAAGGTAAATTTGGAAAAGAGCTCCTTAGTTCCAAATACAAGGGTGACTTTCTTGGGAACCATAATAGATTCCCTATCAATGAAGATTTTTCTGACAGAAGTCAGGAAATCAAATATTTTCGATACCAGTCTAGCTCTTCAGTCCACTCCTCGGCCATCAGTGGCTCAGTGCATGGAGGTAATCGGGCTGGTGGTGGCGGCAATGAACATCATCCCGTTTGCTCGGTTCCACCTCAGACCTCTGCAGTTAGACATGCTCAGGCAATGGAACGGAGATTATGCGGACTTGTCTCCTTGAATACTACTGGAGCAGGAGACAAGGGATTCTCTATAATGGTAGTTGTCTCTGGATCATCTCTCCCAGGGAACCTGCTTTTGCAGACCATCTTGGGTGATTGTGACAACAGACGCCAGCCTTCTAGGATGGGGAGCAGTCTGAGACTCCCTAAAGGATCAGGGAGTTTGGACTCGGTCAGAGTCTGTTCTACCTATAAACATTCTGGAGCTGAGAGCAATCTTCAGTGCTCTTCGGGCCTGGCCCCAGTTAGCCTTGGTCCAGTTAATCAGGTTCCAGTCGGACAACATAACTTCAGTGGCTTACATCAATTATCAGGGAGGAATGAGGAGTTCCTTAGTGATGACAGAGGTAACCAAAATAATTCAGTGGGCGGAAGCCCATTCTTGCTGTCTGTCGGTGATCCACATCCCAGGGGTGGACAACTGGGAGACGGACTTCCTGAGCAGGCAGACCTTTCATCCGGGGGAGTGGGAACTCCTTCCGGAAGTGTTCTCCAGCCTGATTCTCAAATGGGGTCAGCCAGAATTAGATCTCATGGCATCTCGACAGAATGCCAAGCTCCCAAGGTATGGGTCGAGGTCCAGGGACCCTCAGGTTGTACTGATAGATGCCCTGGCGGTACCTTGGACCTTCAGTCTAGCATACCTATTTCCTCCGTGTGCTCTTCTTCCTCGGGTCATTGCTCGAGTCAAGCAGGAGAGGGCCTCGGTGATCCTCATTGCACCGGCTTGGCCTCGCAGGATTTGGTATGCAGATCTGGTGGACATGTCATCTCTGCCACCTTGGAGACTTCCGTTGAGGAAGGACCTTCTAATTCAAGGACCCTTCCTTCACCCAAATCTAGTTTCTCTGAAGCTGACTGCTTGGCGATTGAACGCTTAATTTTATCCAAGCGGGGCTTTTCTGACTCGGTCATAGAGACCATGATTCAGGCTCATAAACCTGTAAATAGAAAGATTTACCATAAGATATTGCGTAAATAACTCTATTGGTGTGAATCCAAGGGCTACTCCTGGAGTAGAGTCAGGATTCCTAGAACTTTGTCTTTTCTTCAAGAGGTTTTGGAGAAAGGATTATCGACAAGTTCCCTAAAGGGTCAAATTTCTGCCTTATCTATTTTATTACACAAGCGTCTGGCAGATGTTCCAGATGTGCAATCATTTTGTCCGGCCTTGGTCAGGATCAGGCCTGTGTTCAAGCCAGTTACTCCTCCATGGAGTCTTAATTTGGTTCTAAGAGTTCTTCAAGGGGCTCCATTTGAGCCTATGTATCATGAGTATCAGAGCTCTCAGCATTGCAGTATGAATCCCCTTACCTTATATCTTATTCAGATAAGGTAGTTTTACGTACTAAATTAGGATTTCTTCCTAAAGTTGTCTCTGATCAGAACATTAATCAGGAGATTGTTGTTCCTTTCTTGTGTCCAAATCCTACTTCTCAGAAGGAACGGCTTCTGCACAATTTGGACGTGGTCTGTGCCTTAAAATTTTATCTGCAGGCGACTATGGATTTTCGTCAGTCTTCTGCTTTGTTTGTGGTTTTCTCTGGAAAACGTAAGGAAATGAAAGCTACGGCTACTTCTCTTTCTTTTTGGCTGAAGAGTATCATACGTTTTGCATATGAGACTGCAAGACAGCAGCCTCCAGAGAGAGTTACGGCTCATTCCACGAGGGCTTTTGCTGCCCCCTTGCAGTGCAGGAGTGGTATTCCCAATAGTAATTAAGATGATCCGTGGACTCATCGTATCAAAAAATAAATACATTTATCAGGTAAGCATAAATTTTCTTTTTCATATGAATTAAATTATATAAAAAGTACAAAAAAAATGATATAAAAAATGCAATTTTTTTTAAATAACACAAAATTAACTGAAAAAAATAATTTTATTTAACTATTCTCACTCTCCGTGTAGAATATTTAACAATCTAAAAAATAATCACCAATTAGAACTATTAAAAATTTTGATCTAGCCTATCATAAATTTTTATTCTAATTACACATTGGTTCCCATTCAAGTACATACAAAAAAAGTGCAGTCATGTGCTTTGTTGATCCAATCATCGCTTAACATTTTTACACCATTCAATGCATATCCAAACATAATAGAAATTGTAAACACATTTCCTTTCAGGTATGATATTCCAGAATGAAACCTGTGAGTCATTCATCTAATCAGGTTACTACTATTGTTCCATTTAGATATAATATGTAGTCCTTAACTGAGTAGCTTGTGTGAATATAGTCCCCAACAAAGTCCGCTCCAGTTTAAAGAAATAGCCAATTATTTATTCCTATCAATGTAAATACAAAACATCAGTGGCAATGCTAGAGCAATAATAGAAATAATTGAAAAATGAAAAATAAAGATAAAACAAAGAAAATAAATAAAGTCACAATTAGGGTGATGAAACAAAGAAGAAAGAAAAATATATTATAAAAACATCTTTTATGCTTAACTGATAAATTAATTTATTTCATGGTGATGAGAATCCACGATCCATTACTCCTGGGAATTACTCTTCCCTACCACTAGGAGGGAGCAAAGATTCCAAAACTTCAAGCATTCTATAAAACCCCTCCCGCCTCACCGGTACCTCAGTCTCACATACAGCCGAGCATGAAGAGGAAGGAAAAGTAAAAAGAGCCAACAATATAGGAGCAGGAGAAAAAGATGTGCGCCAAAAAGGGGAAAAAAAGCAACTCAGAAAAAAACAGGGTGGGGTCTCGTGGACTCTCACCACCATGAAAGAAATTAATTTATCAGGTAAGTATAAATTATGTCTTCTTTCATACAGGTGGTGAGAGTCCACGTTCCATTTCTTCCGGGAACTAATACCCAAGCTGTGGATTCCATGAGTAATAACAGAAAGGGTAGGATCTAAGAAAAATATTTTTTTCACTGAGAAACTAAATCCACAACCCAAAGGCACTCTGCTATTGGAGGAAACCAGTAGGAAGCCAAGACCAGTGATGTAACATAAAAGGAGGGGAACTGGAATAGGAGTATATCGACGAACCAACAGGCAGATGCAAAGGACAAGTCCTTGTGACCCCATATGACACGGCTTGTGACTAAATCCCCACTGGTGAAATATGTCACTTCCAGTACTCCATGCAAACCAGCCACTTGTCAAAATACTAAAACTTCTTTATTGCTTCCACATCATGGGGAAAAGGACAACGTTTCAAGCCCTATATTAGTCTCTTAGTCATGTCTAGATTACAAACACACTGATTTGTATAACAAAATTTAGCTCCAAAGTTCACTTCCTGTTACAAACTACTCCATTTAGTGGCTAAAATCAGACATCACATCTCATAAATGTTAGATTGTCATATAGCAACATGGGAAATTTCCTCCAAAACCCCCAAATTATCATACTCTGAGTGTATGTATCAATTTAAAATGTCATCAGACAAAAGCACAGTGATTTTCACAGACAAATAAGCATGTGAAGACATTTTTAAAGAGACAGTACACCAAAACAATTATTAGAAAAAAATCGGCTAAAAAAACTCAGAGCTTATTTTTAAATATGTACATCAATTCAGGATACAACCTGGTAAAGACTTAGCAATTTTTACAGATAAATAAGTATATGAGAGCCCATCAAACTCCCTATTGAGTCCTTTTGGAACTAAAGTATCAAATTTATTAAACCAAAACATCTCCCTTTTCTTTAAAAGAGGCTCCTTCCTTGGCTTATGTATTCTTTCTATTACTTGAAACCTAAGTTGGCTGATGTTATGGCTCATTTTAAGGAAATTAGAGGATACAGGAGCATCCTTGTTCTCTTATACTTAATATTGGATTTGTGTTGGTTAATCCTCTCTCTTATCTCCCTGCTCATTTCGTCAATATATACAAGTCCACATGGACATTTAATTAAATAAATTACAAAGTCTGATCTACAAGTGAAATATTCCTAGATCTTATATTTAGTTCCTAGTAAAAGATTATTGTAATTCTATGATAAAGGCAGTTATTTCTGTTTCCCCATGACAAGCATGGAAAACACCCCATCTTGGGTGTACTTATTGTTCCCTGAATTGTACATTTATTACTCCCTATATCTGATTTGACAAGGGTATTTTTTAAGATTGTATTTCTTTTATAAGCTGGTAGGGGATATTCAAAAAAACGTTCGACATGTGGGTTACATTCCTTTAATATAGACCAGTCTTTTCTCACAATACTCATTATTTTATTACTCAATTTACTATATGTAGAGACAAACGCCAGTCTATTATTATACTTTTTTACTTTCTGTTGTTGTATATCTTCCTGTCTCACTTTGTGTAATTCATTCTGTATTGATCTTGCAGGATATCCCCTATACTTTTTTGCCATCTTATTACATTGTACATCACATCTCTTTTTATCCGTGACAATTTTCTGTACCCTTTTTAAATTGACTTCTTGGAAGCGCCCTAAATACTCTTGGAGGATGAAAGCTTCCATATTCAGTAAATTGTTTTTGTCTGTAGACTTAAAGGGACAGTCTAGTATAAATTAAACTTTCATTAGTCAGATAGGACTTGTAGTTTTAATCAACTTTCCAATGTACTTTTATCATCAAATCTGCTTTTTTCTCTTGGTATTCTTAGTTTAAACTAAACAGAGGTAGGCTCATATGCTAATTTCTAAGCCTTTGATGGCTGCCTCTTATCACAGGCTTTTTAAATCTCTTTTCAACACAAAGAGACAGAAAGTACAAATGGGACATATAGATAACACTGTGTTCAGGCACAAGGGGTTATTGAAGATTTAGCACAAAACAATGCTAAATTTAAGACAATAGATAATAAACAGTCACAGTCATGTGATCAGGGGGCTGGAAGAAGGTTCCTAGATACAAGGTAATCACAGAGGTAAAAAGTATATTAATATAACTGTGTTGGTTATGCAAAACTGGGGAATGGGTAATAAAGGGATTATCTATCTTTTAAAACAATAACAATTCTATGGTAGAATGTCCCTTTAACAAATCAATTTTAAGCATACAGTGTCTAAAAATTGGACACTACTTTCACTTCAAGTTAAAGTAATTTTGAGACCTCTTGCTGCACTATTAAAGGATCAGTCTACACCTTATTCATCTTAAAGTCTTACCTCAGATTAGCTGCAAATAGCCTCCCGCACCTTTTCTATATCATGCAGCAGAAACGGTAAAACAGTTATTTTTAAATTAATATTGTTTCTGGACAGTTTAAAATGGCTGCCAAGCTCCACCCGTGACATCACGATCTGGGCTGCATATTGTTACAAAATGTATTAGGCTCACAATGTTGCCCAGCCACACACCATAGCAAATTAACAAGTGATAAGTGCATTTCTTATTGTAGAAAGAAAATATCAAATTATTTGAATAGTGTTGCTAGGGAGTGAGATGGGGAATATTTGTAAAACAAAAAGCCAGACAATTATTTTTTTTACAAATATGACATGTAAACTGCTTTAGAGTTAGATCACAAACAGACCTAGGAGATGATGTTCAGTCTCATGAGGTCAACACACCTTATATTTGTAAGAAGTACATTATAGAGCCTTATGTCCATATTTTTCTATGCATTTAAGATAGTTTTTAGAACTTATCCATCTTCCTTGCTGACAGTAATCTCTCCTTTGAATGTTAAGACAGAATGAAGAATTCACAATATAAGACCTATTTAAAAAAAATTGTCTAGGGAATCTGCATGCTAAGGGCTGGATTTTGACAGAGCTCTCAGTTTCTGGGTGTGTGAGAGTGTTTCCGTGTGTGAGTACTTCTCTGTGTGTGAGTGAGAGTTTCTTTGTGTGTGTTTTTTGTGAGTGTGTATTCCTGTGTGAGAATGTTTGTTTGTGTATGAGTGTTTTGTGTTTTCTGAGTGTTTTGTGTGTGTTTCTGTGTGAGAAGTTGTGTGAGTGTCTGAGTGTTTTTGTGTGTGTGTTTAAGAGTGTGTCTATGTGAGGTGTTTGTGTCTGCGTTTAAGAGTGTCTGTGTGAGAATGTTGTGTGTGAGACAGTTTTGTTGTGTGTGTCCAAATGTTTTTTTTGTGTGTGTCTGAATGTGTTTGTGTGTTTAAGAGTGTTTTTGTGTGTGCGCACGTGTTTGTATTTTTGAGTGTGTTTCTGTGTATATATGAATGTGTATCTATGGATGTGTATATGTATTAAGGGCCCTTCATGGATTCTAGCCCTGGGGCCCTAGTTAATTTCTAGTTACGCCTCTACTATAAGTGCATGGTTGATTATATGTACTGTTTGTCTAGCTGGGTGCTGTTTTTTGCATGTGGGTGTCTTTTTACTTTTGGCTTGTTTTGTATTTGGCATCTATGTATGGGTATGGTTGTATGAATGCCTGTGGGGGGGGGGGTAGTGGACATTTGTGTTTAATTTGTTGGTTCATGGTGTATTTTTTGCGTTCATATGTGTGTGTGTGTGTGAGAACAGATATGTGGGTGTCAGTGTGCTTATGTTTGTGGAGGGGTACTCTCAATAGTGTGCATATTTCTGCTTGAATATATGATATATAATGCTGCTGCTTCAACAGAATTGTATGGGGTCTTATATAACCATAAGTGAATAGAAAATGTCAAGATTAAGTAGATGCTAGTAGATTTTCTGCTTCTTATAAAGAATATAGAAAAAAGAAATGTTTGTTTCTTTCTAATGACACGGTGAGTCCACAGATCATTTAATTACTATTGGGAATATCACTCCTGCCCAGCAGGAGGCGGCAAAGAGCACCACAGCAAAGCTGTTAAATATCACCTCCCTTCCCTCCAACCCTAGTCATTCTCTTTGCCTACGTTAGAGTAAGGAAGTGGTAAAGTTAGGTGTCTGGAAAGATTCTTCAATCAAGATTTTATTATTTTTTTGCAGTACAAGTATGTGCTGTTTTTCCTCTAGGGTTTAGCCGTAGTCCATTTCAGTCTCTTCAGTAGAGCAATGGTGGCTTTTAAGCAATGGGAACTTGTGGGACATAATTCTCACTGCACCTCCAATAATGTTAAATAAAAATGCTGCCCTGATTTTGTAAGACTATACAGAATATCCAGTCTTATTATTTTTCCACAGGTCCATGTGAGGGAGAGGACCTCTCAAACCTAGTGATCTGCCTTACTGCCAGGCAGCCTTTATGAGGTAAGTGCTATTTTATATTTTTTTTTCTGGGATGCAACAGGAAAAAAGATGGCACTTTCTCTTTATTAAAACTTTAATAATAGCCCTTAACAGTTATTGGGCTTATTTTGGCAGTGGTGCAGGCACTGGGGACAAGGAGTCAGGCATTTTAATGGTGGTTGGTGTTTTTTAATTGCTCGCAACGAGGGGTCGGAATTTTGTGACGCACTTCATATTTCTTTTTTGCTCTCTCCACTTCCTGTATACTAGAGAGGAGAGTTTCCATTGTGGTCACAGTTGGTGTCCTCCTTATATCTAAGGGACCTTATTTCTAATCTCAGGTTGAAAACCGGAATCGTCTTCATCTTTGGGCCCTTAGTGTACCATGTTTTGTATCGTTAGGCAGGTAGGCGCCTCAGCATGAGCTGCTGAGGTGTAGAGGCTGTCTGAGAGTTATAACTGTTTAAATTAATTTTTGCACAAACGTTCATTAATTTATTTCCTCGCTGTTTAAATAAAGCATTTTTAAAGGGACTGTAACAATTTATTTTTCTGTGTAAAATTTATAAAAATTTGAGTAGTTTTATTTTTTAATTCTGTAAAGATGGATCAAGACTCTGTTTTAGATTACAGATGTCCTTTATGTTTGAATGCTAACATTGAACCACCAATCCCTTTCTGTTCCTCATGTGTTGAGAGAACATTAAATTTCAGGGATAGACTTTTTGAGCCAACATTGTCTAGGACGGATGCTGTCAAGGAGTCTTCTGACAATGTTCAAGATATGCCGCATATTTCTCCTCAGGTGTCCCAAATATTATTGTCTACTAATAGTGCCCTGCACTTCCTCTCAAGCTCCGTCTGGAGTGTCCTTGTAAGCTATTGTTTCCCTCATGTCTTCTGCAGATTCGGATGCGTTGTCTGCTTTTCCCATGCTGCAGGGAAAGCGTTAGAGGAAATGTAAAGAATCAGTGAGTAAGGTTTCTGACATGGTCGTGGCTATTCTGAATGTTCCCTCCCAAAAGTCTGAGGAGGAGGATACTTCGGTAGCATCTGCGTTTGAAATCTCAGACTCAGACAGTGTAGTTCCTTTCTCTGATGCTGAAGTTATATCCTTCAGGTTTAAGCTGGAACACCTCCGTTTACTACTCAAGGATGTTTTGGCTACCTTGGACGACTCTGACACTACTGTCGTCGTCAACCCTAAGAAGCCTACTAAACTTAACAAGTATTTTGATTTTCCTTCCATGGTGGAGTGTTTTCCTGTACCAGATAGGGCTACATAGATTATTGCTAAGGAATGGGAAAGACCGGGTATCCCTTTTCTCTTGTTAAGTGTATCCAGTCCACTGATCATCCATTACTTATGGGATATTCTCCTTCCCAACAGGAAGTTGCAAGAGGATCACCCACAGCAGAGCTGCTATATAGCTCCTCCCCTCACTGTCATATCCAGTCATTCTCTTGCAACTCTCAACTAAGATGGAGGTCGTAAGAGGACTGTGGTGTTTTATACTTATTTTATTTCTTCAATCAAAAGTTTATTTTTAAATGGTACCGGAGTGTACGGTTTATCTCAGGCAGTATTTGGAAGAAGAATCTGCCTGCGTTTTCTATGATCTTAGCAGAAGTCACTAAGATCCTTTGCTGTTCTCACATATTCTGAGGAGTGAGGTAACTTCAGACGGGGAATAGCGTGCAGGTCTTCCTGCAATAAGGTATGTGCAGTTCAAATATTTTTCTAGGGATGGAATTTGCTAGAAAATGCTGCTGATACCGAAGTAATGTAAGTAAAGCCTTAAATGCAGTGATAGCGACTGGTATCAGGCTTATTAATAGAGATACATACTCTTATAAAAGTGTATTTTAAAACTTTTGCTGGCATGTTTAATCGTTTTTTATATATGTTTGGTGATAAAACTTATTGGGGCCCAGTTTTTTCCACATGGCTGGCTTGAATTTTGCCTAGAAACAGTTCCTTGAGGCTTTCCACTGTTGTAATTTGAGTGGGAGGGGCCTATTTTAGCGCTTTTTTGCGCAGAAAAAATTACAGACACAGACATCCAGCTTCTTCCTGCATGTTCCAGGACTTCTCTGAAGGGCTCAAAAGGCTTCAAAAGTCGTATTGAGGGAGGTAAAAAGCCACAGTAGAGCTGTGGCAGTTGTTGTGACTGTTTAAAAAACGTTTTTGTCATTTGTTATTCCGTTTTTGGTATTAAGGGGTTAATCATCCATTTGCAAGTGGGTGCAATGCTCTGCTAACTTGTTACATACACTGTAAACATTTTGTTAGTGTAATTGCCTTTTTTCACTGTTATTTCAAAAAAGGTGCAGTAACGTTTTTTTTATATTGCTTGTAAACTTGTTTTAAGTGTTTTCCAAGCTTGCTAGTCTCATTGCTAGTCTGTTTAAACATGTCTGATACAGAGGAACCTACTTGTTCATTATGTTTGAAAGCCATGGTGGAGCCCCATAGGAGAATGTGTACTAAATGTATTGATTCCACCTTAAACAGTAAAGATCAGTCTTTATCTATAAAAGAATTATCACCAGAGGGTTCTGTCGAGGGGGAAGTTATGCCGACTAACTCTCCCCACGTGTCAGACCCTTCGCCTCCCGCTCAGGGGACGCACGTTAATATGGCGTCAATTACATCAGGGACGCCCATAGCGATTACCTTGCAGGACATGGCTGCAATCATGAATAATACCCTGTCAGAGGTATTATCTAGATTGCCTGAATTAAGAGGCAAGCGCGATAGCTCTGGGGTTAGGAGAGATACAGAGCGCACAAATGCTGTAAGAGCCATGTCTGATACTGCGTCACAGTATGCAGAACATGAGGACGGAGAGCTTCATTCTGTGATTGACATCTCTGACTCGGGGAAACCTGATTCAGAGATTTCTAATTTTAAATTTAAGCTTGAGAACCTCCGTGTATTGCTTGGGGAGGTATTAGCTGCTCTGAATGACTGTAACACAGTTGCAATTCCAGAGAAATTGTGTAGGCTGGATAGATACTATGCGGTGCCGGTGTGTACTGACGTTTTTCCTATACCTAAAAGGCTTACAGAAATTATTAGCAAGGAGTGGGATAGACCCGGTGTGCCCTTTTCCCCACCTCCTATATTTAGGAAAATGTTTCCAATAGACGCCACTACACGGGACTTATGGCAGACGGTCCCTAAGGTGGAG
This sequence comes from Bombina bombina, assembly GCF_027579735.1. Taxonomy (NCBI): domain Eukaryota; kingdom Metazoa; phylum Chordata; class Amphibia; order Anura; family Bombinatoridae; genus Bombina; species Bombina bombina. The sequence continues at coordinate 1,106,598,645 of NC_069501.1, forward strand.
GGAGCAGTTTCTACTTTAGCAAAGCGTACCACTATCCCGGTTGAGGACAGTTGTGCTTTTTCAGATCCAATGGATACAAAATTAGAGGGTTACCTTAAGAAAATGTTTATTCAACAAGGTTTTATTTTGCAGCCCCTTGCATGCATTGCGCCTGTCACTGCTGCGGCGGCATTCTGGTTTGAGGCCCTGGAAGAGGCCATCCATACAGCTCCATTGGAGGAAATTATTGACTAGCTTAAGCTAGCTAACTCATTTGTTTCTGATGCCATTGTTCATTTGACTAAACTATCGGCTGAGAATTCCGGATTCGCCATCCAGGCACGTAGGGCGCTATGGCTTAAATCCTGGTCAGCTGACGTGACTTCAAAGTCTAAATTACTCAACATTCCTTTCAAGGGGCAGACCTTATTCGGGCCTGGCTTGAAGGAAATTATTGCTGACATTACTGGAGGCAAGGGTCATACCCTTCCTCAGGACAGGGCCAAATCAAAGGCCAAACAGTCTAATTTTCATGCCTTTCAAAATTTCAAGGCAGGAGCAGCATCCACTTCCTCCGCTTCAAAACAAGAGGGAACTGTTGCTCATTCCAAACAGGCCTGGAAACCTAACCAGTCCTGGAACAAGGGCAAGCAGGCCAGAAAACCTGCTGCTGCCTCCAAGACAGCATGAAGGAACGGCCCCCTATCCGGAAACGGATCTAGTGGGGGGCACACTTTCTCTCTTCACCCAGGCGTGGGCAAGAGATGTTCAGGATCCCTGGGCGTTGGAGATCATATCTCAGGGATATCTTCTGGACTTCAAAGCTTCTCCTCCAGAAGGGAGATTTCATCTTTCAAGGTTATCAGCAAACCAGATAAAGAAAGAGGCATTCCTAAGCTGTGTGCAAGACCTCCTAGTAATGGGAGTGATCCATTCCAGTTCCGCGGACGGAACAGGGTCAGGGGTTTTATTCAAATCTGTTTGTGGTTCCCAAGAAAGAGGGAACCTTCAGACCAATCTTGGATCTAAAGATCTTAAACAAATTCCTCAGAGTTCCATCATTCAAAATGGAAACTATTCGGACCATCCTACCTATGATCCAAGAGGGTCAGTACATGACCACAGTGGACTTAAAGGATGCCTACCTTCACATATCGATTCACAAAGATCATCATCGGTTCCTAAGGTTTGCCTTTCTAGACAGGCATTACCAATTTGTAGCTCTTCCCTTCGGGTTGGCCACAGCCCCGAGAATCTTTACAAAGGTTCTGGGCTCACTTCTGGCGGTTCTAAGACCGTGAGGCATAGCGGTGGCTCCATATCTAGACGACATCCTGATACAGGCGTCAAGCTTTCAAATTGCCAAGTCTCATACAGAGATAGTTCTGGAATTTCTGAGGTCGCATAGGTGAAAAGTGAATGTGGAAAAGAGTTCTCTATCCCCACTCACAAGAGTCACCTTCCTAGGGACTCTTATAGATTCTGTAGAGATGAAAATTTACCTGACGGAGTCCAGGTTATCAAAACTTCTAAATGCTTGCCGTGTCCTTCATTCCATTCCACGTCCGTCAGTGGCTCAGTGCATGGAAGTAATCGGCTTAATGGTAGCGGCAATGGACATAGTGCCATTTGCGCGCCTGCATCTCAGACCGCTGCAATTATGCATGCTAAGTCAGTGGAATGGGGATTACTCAGATTTGTCCCCTCTACTAAATCTGGATCAAGAGACCAGAGATTCTCTTCTCTGGTGGCTATTTCGGGTCCATCTGTCCAAGGGTATGACCTTTCGCAGGCCAGATTGGACGATTGTAACAACAGATGCCAGCCTTCTAGGTTGGGGTGCAGTCTGGAACTCCCTGAAGGCTCAGGGATCGTGGACTCAGGAGGAGAAACTCCTCCCAATAAATATTCTGGAGTTAAGAGCAATATTCAATGCTCTTCTAGCTTGGCCTCAGTTAGCAACCCTGAGGTTCATCAGATTTCAGTCGGACAACATCACGACTGTGGCTTACATCAACCATCAAGGGGGAACCAGGAGTTCCCTAGCGATGTTAGAAGTCTCAAAGATAATTCGCTGGGCAGAGTCTCACTCTTGCCATCTGTCAGCGATCCACATCCCAGGCGTAGAGAACTGGGAGGCAGATTTTCTAAGTCGTCAGACTTTTCATCCGGGGGAGTGGGAACTCCATCCGGAGGTGTTTGCTCAACTGATCCATCGTTGGGGCAAACCAGAACTGGATCTCATGGCGTCTTGCCAGAACGCCAAGCTTCCTTGTTACGGATCCAGGTCCAGGGACCCGGGAGCGACGCTGATGGATGCTCTAGCAGCTCCTTGGTTCTTCAACCTGGCTTATGTGTTTCCACCGTTTCCTCTGCTCCATCGACTGATTGCCAAAATCAAGCAGGAGAGAGCATCAGTGATTCTGATAGCGCCTGCGTGGCCATGCAGGACCTGGTATGCAGACCTAGAGGACATGTCATCCTTTCCACCATGGACTCTGCCTCTGAGGCAGGACCTTCTAATACAAGGTCCTTTCAATCATCCAAATCTAATTTCTCTGAGACTGACTGCATGGAGATTGAACGCTTGATTCTATCAAGGCGTGGCTTCTCCGAGTCAGTCATTGATACCTTAATACAGGCACGAAAGCCTGTCACCAGGAAAATCTACCATAAGATATGGCGTAAACATCTTTATTGGTGTGAATCCAAGAACTACTCATGGAGTAAGGTTTGGATTCCTAGGATATTGTCCTTTCTCCAAGAGGGTTTGGACAAAGGATTATCAGCTAGTTCTTTAAAAGGACAGATTTCTACTCTGTCTATTCTTTTGCACAAGCGTCTGGCAGAGGTTCTAGACGTCATTTTGTCAGGCTTTGGTTAGAATTAAGCCTGTGTTTAAAACTGTTGCTCCCCCGTGGAGCTTAAACTTGGTTCTTAAAGTTCTTCAAGGAGTTCCGTTTGAACCCCTTCATTCCATTGATATTAAACATTTATCTTGGAAAGTTCTGTTTTTGATGGCTACTTCCTTGGCTCGAAGAGTCTCTGAGCTATCTGCCTTACAATGTGATTCTCCTTATCTGATTTTTCATGTAGATAAGGTAGTTCTGCGTACCAAACCTGGGTTTTTACCTAAGGTGGTTTCTAACAAGAATATCAATCAAGAGATTGCTGTTCCATCATTGTGTCCTAATCCTTCAAAGAAGGAACGTCTCTTACATAATCTGGACGTAGTCCGTGCCTTGAAGTTTTACTTACAAGCTACTAAAGATTTTCGCCAAACATCTTCCCTGTTTGTCGTTTACTCTGGACAGAGGAGAGGTCAAAAAGCTTCGGCAACCTCTCTTTCCTTTTGGCTTCGGAGCATAATTCGCTTAGCCTATGAGACTGCTGGACAGCAGCCCCCTGAAAGAATTACAGCTCATTCTACTAGAGCTGTGGCTTCCACCTGGGCCTTTAAAAATGAGGCCTCTGTTGAACAGATTTGCAAGGCTGCGACTTGGTCTTCGCTTCACACCTTTTCAAAATTTTACAAATTTGATACTTTTGCTTCTTCGGAGGCTGTTTTTGGGAGAAAGGTTCTTCAGGCAGTGGTTCCTTCCATTTAATCCTGCCTTGTCCCTCCCATCATCCGTGTACTTTAGCTTTGGTATTGGTATCCCATAAGTAATGGATGATCCATGGACTGGATACACTTAACAAGAGAAAACATAATTTATGCTTACCTGATACATTTATTTCTCTTGTAGTGTATCCAGTCCATGGCCCGCCCTGTCCTTTTAAGGCAGGTCTAAATTTTAATTAAACTACAGTCACCACTGCACCCTATGGTTTCTCCTTTCTCGTCTTGTTTCGGTCGAATGACTGGATATGGCAGTGAGGGGAGGAGCTATATAGCAGCTCTGCTGTGGGTGATCCTCTTGCAACTTCCTGTTGGGAAGGAGAATATCCCATAAGTAATGGATGATCCGTGGACTGGATACACTACAAGAGAAATAAATTTATCAGGTAAGCATAAATTATGTTTTTCTCCATCCCCTATTTTTAAGAAGATGTTTCCTATTGCTGACTCTATCAAGGAGTCTTGGCAGACGGTCCCCAAGGTGGAAGGGGCAATCTCCACTTTAGCTAAGAGAACAACTACTGTTCCCATAGAGGATAGCTGTTCTTTCAAGGATTCTATGGATAAGAAGTTGGAGGGGTTACTTAAAAAGATGTATGTTCACCAGGGTTTACAATGGCAACCTGCGGTGGTGTGTATCACTACCATCACTAGTGTGGCGGCATACTGGTTTGATGCATTGTCTGATTCTATTCAAACAGACACTCCCCTTTAAGAGATCCATGATAGGATCAAGGCTCTTAAATTGGCCAATTCTTTAATTACGAATGCTTCCCTTCAGGTTATCAAATTGGGAGCAAAAATTTCTGGTTTTGCCATACTGGCTCGCAGAGCCTTATGGTTGAAATCCTGGTCTGTGGATGTGTCATCTAAGTCTAAGCTTTTGGCTATTCCTTACAAGGGTAAGACCTTGTTTGGGCCGGGTTTTGGCTGAGATTATTTCCAACATTACGGGGAGAAAAGGGCATTTCATCCCTCAGGATAAGAGAAATAAACAGAAGGGACGTCAGAGTAATTTTCGTTCCTCTCGAAATTTCAAGGGTAAGCCTTCCTCTCCCTCTATCAAGCAGGAACAGTCCAAGCCTTCCTGGAGGCCTAACCAGTCTTAGAACAAGGGAAAGCAATCTAAAAAGCCCGCTTTTGAATCTAAGTCAGCATGAAGGGTCTGCCCCCGATCCGGGACTGGATCTTGTGGGGGGCAGACTTTCATTCTTCGCTCATGCTTGGGTTCGGGATATTTAGGATCCCTGGGCAGTAGACATATTGTTCCAGGGATACAAACTAGAATTCAAGTCTTTTCCTCCCAGGGGAAGGTTTTTGCTCTCAAGATTATCTGTAGACCAGATAAAGAGAGAGGCGTTCTTACACTGTGTTCGGGACCTCTATTCCAATTCAGGAACAGGGCCTGGGTTTTTACTCTAATCTGTTTGTGGTTCCCAAAAAGGATGGAACCTTCAGACCAATTTTAGATCTCAAAAGTCTAAACAAATTCCTCAGAGTACCATACTTCAAGATAGAAACTATTATCTCAATTCTTCCCTTAGTTCAAGAGGGTCAATTTATGACAACAGTAGATTTAAAGGATGCGTACCTACATGTTCCCATCCACAGGCATCATCACACGTTTCTGTGGTTTGCCTTTCTACACAAACACTTTCAGTTTGTGGCTCTTTCATTTGGCCTTGCTACAGCTCCCAGAATTTTTTCAAAGGTTCTGGGATCCCTGTTGGCAGTGCTTAGATTGCGGGGCATTGCAGTGGCGCCTTATCTGGACAAAATTCTGGTTCAGACCCCATCCTTTCAACAAGCAAGTTCCCACACAGAGATGCTGTTATCCTTTCTGCGCTGTCACGGATGGACGGTGAATTTGGAAGAGTTTTTTAATTCCAACTACAAGGGTAGTATTCATGGGAACCATACTAGATTCCATATTGATGAAGCTATTTCTGACAGAGGTCAGAAAATAGAAAATTTTCGATTCTTGTCTGACGCTTCAATCCTCTCATCAAGAAAATAGAGTGACGCACTCACTGAGCTAGAAATAGCTAGAAAAACTTCTGTGCTTGTCCACAAGGCCAGTGCCACTCAGGGTGCAGTCTCTTTTTGCACACTATGCCTATCCTGTAGCATATCAGTCTGATCCTGCCCCATGACAGTACAGCACCGAAATACCAGGCAATTCTTCTCTGAACAAGACAAACAACAAACCCCAGACGTAGGTTTCGGCCTCTCTTGGGCCTCGTCAGTGAGGTGCAGTTGCATATCTCTAGGGCATGTGTGCAAGGAGTCCAACGTCTGGTTTCCCCCTTTTACTCTTAGGGAGACCTAAGAGTAATTTACATAAAATCAAGAAAATAGAGAGACGCACTCACTGAGACAGAACAATAGCTAGAAAAACTTCTGTGCTTGTCCACAAGGCCAGTGCCACTCAGGGTGCAGTCTCTTTTTGCACACTATGCCTTTTCACAGAGAAAAAATATCCTGTAGCATATCAGTCTGATCCTGCCCAATGACAGTCCAGCACCGAAATACCAGGCAATTCTTCTGTGAACAAGACAAACAACAAACCCCAGATGTACATCTTTCTACACAAACACTTTCAGTTTGTGGCTCTTTCATTTGGCCTTGCTACAGCTCCCAGAATTTTTTCAAAGGTTCTGGGATCCCTGTTGGCAGTGCTTAGATTGCGGGCATTGCAGTGGCACCTTATCTGGACAAAATTCTGGTTCAGACCCCATCCTTTCAACAAGCAAGTTCCCACACAGAGATGCTGTTATCCTTCCTGCGCTCTCACGGATGGAAGGTGAATTTGGAAAAGAGTTCTTTAATTCCAACTACAAGGGTAGTATTCATGGGAACCATAATAGATTCCATATTGATGAAGCTATTTCTGACAGAGGTCAGAAAATAGAAAATTTTCGATGCTTGTCTGACGCTTCAATCCTCTCCTCAGCCATCAAGTGGCTCAATGTATGGAGGTAATCGTTCTGATGGTAGCCGCTATGGACATCATCCCGTTTGCTCGTTTCCACCTCAGACCTCTGCAGTTATGCATGCTCAGGCAGTGGAACGAGGATTATTCGGATCTATCTCCGCGAATTCATCTGGATCAGATGACAAGACATTCTCTTCCTTGGTGGTTGTCTCAGGATCATCTCTCCCAGGGAACCTGTTTTCACAGACCCTCCTGGGTGATTGTGACAACGGACGCCAGCCTACTGAGTTGGGGAGCAGTCTGGGGCCTTCTAAGGGCTATGGGGACATGGACTCGGGAGGAGTCGGTTCTTCCCATAAACATTCTAGAGCTGAGAGCAATCTTCAATGCTCTTCTGGCCTGGCCTCAGTTAACTTCAGCCCGGTTTATCAGGTTTCAATCAGACAACATAACCTCAGTGGCTTACATCAATCTTCAGGGAGGAACTCGGAGCTCCTTGGCCATGTCAGAGGTGTCCAAGATTTTTCAGTGGGCAGAGACCCACAACTGCTGTCTATCTGCGATCCACATTCCAGGAGTGGACAATTGGATAGCGGATTTTCTGAGCAGACAAACCTTTCACCTGGGGGAATGGGAACGTCATCCGGAAGCTTTTTCCAGCTTGATTCTCAAATGGGGACAGCTCTATCTCGATCTCATGGCATTTTGTCAGAATACCAAGCTCCCGAGGTACGGGTCGAGGTTCAGGGACCCTCAGGCGGTACTGATAGATTCTGTGGCGGTTCCTTGGAATTTCAGTCTAGCATACCTATTTCCTACGTTCGCTCTCCTTCCTCGGGTCATTGCTCAAATCAAACGAGAGGGCGTTGGTGATTCTCATTGCTCTGGCGTGGCCTCGCAGAATTTGGTATGCAGACTTAGTGGAGATGTTATCTCTCCCCCCTTGGAAACTTACTCTGAGGAAAGACCTTCTACTTCAAGGGCCCTTCCTTCACCCAAATCTAGTTTCTCTGAAGCTGACTGGTTGGAGATTGAACGCTTAATTTTATCTAAGCACGGTTTTTCAGAGTCGGTCATTGAGACCATGATTCAGGCTCATAAGCGTGTTAACAGGAAGATTTACTATAAGATATGGCGTAAATATCTGTTCTGGTGTGAATCCAGAGGCTACTCTTGGAGTAGAATTCGGATTCCTAGAATTTTATCTTTTATCCTAGAAGGTTTGGAAAAGGGTTTATCTGCAAGTTGTTTAAAGGGTCAAATATCTGCCTTGTCTATTTTGTTACATAAAAGTCTGGCGGATGTACCAGATGTACAATTGTTCTGTCAGGCCTTGGTCAGATTCAGGCCTGTGTTTAAACCAGTTAATCCTCCCTGGAGTCTTAACCTTGTTCTTAAAGTTCTTCAGCAGGCTCTGTTTGAGCCTAGGCATTCTTTAGATAGTAAGTTGTTATCTTGGAAGGTTTTGTTTCTTGTTGCTATTTCTTCTGCTCGTAGAGTTTCAAAGCTCTCGGCATTACAGTATGAGTCTCCTTCCCTTATTTTTCATTCGGATAAGGTAGTTTTACATACTAAATTAGGTTTTCTTCCTAAAGTAGTTTTAGATCGGAACATTAATCAGGAGATTGTTGTTCCTTCTTTATGTCCTAACCCTTCTTCTCATAAGGAACGTCTTCTGCACAACCTAGACGTGGTGCGTGCTTTGAAATTATAATTACAGGAGACTAAGGATTTTACTCAGTCTTCTGCTCTGTTTGTAGTTTTCTCTGGGAAACGTAAGGGCAGAAAGCTATGGCTACTTCTTTCTCTTTGTGGCTGAGGAGTATAATTCGCTTGGCCTATGAAACTGCTGGACAGCAGCCTCCTGAGAGAATCACGGCTCATTCTACGAGGGCTGTTTCCTCTTTCTGGGCATTCAAAAATGAAGCTTCTGTGGAACAGATTTGCAAGGCTGCAACTTGATTTTCTCTACACACTTTTTCCAAATTCTATAAATTTTATACTTTTGGCTCGGCTGAGGCTTCTTTTGGGAGAAAGGTTCTTCAAGCAGTGGTGCCTTCTGTTTAGGTTCCCTGTCTTGTCCCTCCCTTAACTGTGTCCTTTAGCTTGGGTATTGATTCCCAATAGTAATTAGATGATCCGTGGACTCACTGTGTCATTAGAAAGAAAATGAAATTTATGCTTACCTGATAAATTTCTTTCTTTCTTGACACGGTGAGTCCACGGCCCGCCCTGTTTTGAAGACAGGGTTTTGTTGTTATGTTATAAACCTCAGGCACAAAATACGTAATGTCCACAGCACCTGATTATAGTAAACTTTCCTTTATTCAGACATATTAAAACAGCTGTAAAAAATATGTCTGAATAAAGGAAAGTTTACTATAATCAGGTGCTGTGGACATTACGTATTTTGGATATTTGGAGGGGTTGGGCAGTTTTACTCCAGTCTTCACGAGCACCATTGCAGGAGTGCTGGCCCAAGTTTCTAATATTTGGATAAACCTCAGGCACATTTGTACCTTGTTGCTTCCTTTCTCTCCTTTACTTCAGTGGAATGACTGGGGTTGGAGGGAAGGGAGGTGATATTTAACAGCTTTGCTGCGGTGCTCTTTGCTGCCTCCTGCTGGGCAGGAGTGATATTCCCAATAGTAATTAGATGATCCGTGGACTCACCGTGTCAAGAAATAAATAAATTTATCAGGTAAGCATAAATTTAGTTTTTGCCTATTTATCTACAAGCTAGAAGATGTTCCCTTTAATAAGGTGTAAATTCATTGTTTCCTAAAAAAATGAAATGGCCTCATAAACACTAGAGCAGGCCCTGGCTACAGCTTAATATTTTGTCATTAAAGAAAAATCATTAGTGTTGGTTTACTAATAAGCATCTGTCTCTCTATCTTCCACAGCTAGTGTCAGAGTCATTGCACCAGTCACCATCAACCTCCAAAGGATCCCTTATCAATCAATCCCTTACACAGACCTAATCCAATCAAGGAAACTTGTCGTCCTTTCTGAATTTCTCATTCTGGGACAGTATGCTGATCACATGTTCCTCTGCAACAATGCAATTTTGATTGGGTCACTTTATTAAATAAAGAAATAGTAGTAAGGTCATCTAGTGAGAATATCATAAAATACAAAGTTGATTTCTAAATCACTTGATATTTTAATATATAACAATTAGTTCTTGGGTTCTTGATAAGACAAATGGGGCAAGGACACATAATGCAAACATTTTTGTCAGGTTTTCTCTAGTCTGTTTTCGTTGACAGTTAAAATTTAACATGATGTGACAGTCTCCCCCCCCCCCCCCCCCCCTACTGGGACTCACAAACATATAAAAATGTCTGGCATAGCAAAGTTCATTACAATAACAAAGAACATTGTTGGTGCATTTTCACTGCTTCACGATGAGTAAATAATTAACTTTTATGTGGTTATTTATTTGCAGAGTTATAAAGAAATAAAAGGTAGCGCATTACACATGCCGTTTGTGTCATTACATTTTTATTAAATGCTGTAAATCTAAAATACATTTTCTACGTTCTAGACTAGGATTTTGCTATTTATGTTTTGAAAAATAAATATTATATGAAATATCATAGATTTTTAAAATTATTATATTTATAAAGCCTTAAGGGTTATTATGCATAGACCAAACATTTCCTTTCAGCAGATTATTAACTAAATTGAGCCCCTCAGATATAGCTGATATCTAGGAGACACCTTTTGTTCTTGTTAAGAAATCCATCAGTAAAAAAAGGACTTATATGTAACGATGGGGGACTAGCAATGCAGAATGAAAGGATGGCAAACCATGCGGTATGTTTTGCAGACAATAAGCAACTGCTTAGAGGCACATTATCTTGATCATAGATGAAGGACGTGACACTGCATCATATCCTTATTTCCCATCACTCGCAGCACCTCAGTAGGAGTCCCTTCTTTCAAATTTAGAATCTTATAGCCCACTAGACGACTGGCAGCAGTAAATGTTAATCACTTACTATCAGTGGCGGCTGGTGAATTTTGAAGATGGTGGGGTGCTTGGCCCCGCCCCTAGCCCCACCCCTTTAAATACATCCCCGCCCTTCAAATGGCTCCATATATTTGAACCGGTATACACTAGGGAACCAAGGAATTAACCAGGTTTCCATAATATTCATATTCCTGATAAGAATTTGTCATACATATTTCCAGTGAATTTTATTTTACATTTGATCTATATGACCAGAAGTGCGTAACCACTAAGCAGTCTGAGAGTTGCAATGCATTCACTGCAAACACCTATGCTTCCAGGACAGATCTGAATGCAGCAGGAATTACAGTAAATACCCATAAATATGAATGACATTTTTTCATATTGCAAAATACATTTCTTGACTATGTTGCACGTTTTTAAACACAGTGACATCACCTATTTCTTTCTCCTTGTTATTTTGATAAGTGAGTCACTTATCAAAATAACAAGGAGAAAGAAATAGGTGATGTCACTGTGTTTAAAAACGTGCAAAATAGTCAAGAAATGTATTTTACACATAGGAAATCGACACATTATAAAGTAGTTACTGAAAAAAAAACTTTATTTTACAATTTAATACAGTTTGGTAAAAAAAATCATCCTACAAATCATCTTCATTCACATGGTCTAGATTAGTACATTCAACAGCTTTCTACAAATTTGTGAATTCTGTGTCTCATTTAACCCCTTAAGGACTGGGAATTTTAGAGAAATAGAGCCTTGTTTGTTTTTTTAATTTTCCTATTAGTACTATATATTTATTTTTTTAGTACACAACACAAGGTATTGATCTAGGCCCATTTTGGTATATTTCATGTTACCAAATCAATCATATTAACAAAAATAGTTAACTTTATCACTGAAATTATTTACATACAAATACTGCAGTAATAAGACAAATGGTTGTAAAAGCTTATCTGGGGGTCCCCTTTGTTCAGAAACCGCAGACATGCATGGCTTTGCCATTGTTTTTGGCAATTAAAAGCACCACACTTCTGAAATTCTGGGTAGTGAAGGTGGTTAATCGGGTGGCTTGTAAGGTTAATTATAGCTGTAGTGTAGAGATTTCCCTCCCACCCCCTGATACCCACCTGATCCTTCCCAAATAGTCCTCTTCCCTCCCTCACCCCCACTGGTCACCACCATCTTAGGTAATGGTAGACAGTCTGCCAATATCCAGTTTCGAGAGAATATTTTATTTCATATAGGTGGTGAGAGTCCGCAATCCACTACTCCTGGGAGTTACCTATCCTGACCACTATGAGGAGGTAAAGATTCCCAAACTCCAAGAGCCCTATAAAACCCCTCACACCTCTATAGTAATTAGTCTTGTCTTTGCCTCCCCTGGAGGTAGTTGAAGAACGAAGGTGCTCCAGATGTTTCAATGAGAGGAGTTTCAGACTGAGTTGAGGTCCAAGTTTCCCCTCAAAGTGCAGCCTGTTTGACAGAGGGATGTGTTGGGAGTATTTGACAGATGCATTATTACAACCATGTTGAGGGTTATTCACAAGCCAGCCATGGGTGAAGCAGAGACACATCCTTTGCGTCTCCTGTTGGGACGTCTATATATTCCTCTTTAATTTGATCTGCTGTATGTTACAGCACTGGTTTTGGCTTTTCTACTGGATTATATGTTTCCAGTAGTTGGGTGCCTATGGGTAAATGCAATTTTTTTATTTTGTTACTACCACTCATATAAACCTATTAGGCTATAAAGTATTAATTCCTATTATACTGTATAGCCTTGGGATTGTTTTATTTATGTATTTATCTTGTATGGCGCCTTTAAATTTATAAACTATTACTCCCCTTTAATTTTTTGTGCATGCTCCTTTTTGCTTGTGTTTGCGTTCGTCGGATAGCCAGGAGTTTTTGCGTGCGTTAGCCATTAAATTTTGTGTCCTCCGGTTAGTCGGGTTTGCGCACGTCCCAGGTTTTTCATGCACATATTTTTTGCCGCACTTGAATTTTTTTTAAAGAGCGTTGGGTGCGCTCGTTTATACCTCAGTCTTTAGTGCACTATCTGTTGCTCGGTCAGCGTGTTAGTCTAGTCTGCTTTCTGTTTGGTTACCCTTGTGTTTTCTTGAGACCAGCATGTGGAAGGGGTATATTTTTCCCTTAATTCAAGAGCTATTTTTATTTTGGGAAATATAGATAAGTATTTGATAATCTCTTTTGATGTTTTTCATTTAATATGGAGTTTTCTATGTCTGTCCCTAAAACCTCTTTGGAAGCTAACATATATGAACATTTTCCTACCATTGTGGAATTGTGTATATTTTAAATTGACTGATGTATTGCCTGCAACTGTGCAATTCTTGTTTAAACAATATGCTGTATTCTAATCAGTCTAACTCTGTTCTTGCTTCTAAAGGTGTATGTCCTCCAATCAGCTGTTCTACAGAGGGGAGCTCATCTGATTTTTCACCAGGATTTTTCACTCTAGTATTTCAGAGATGATGGTGGCCATGCCTCCTCCAAGAAATCGTAAAAGGTTCAGTTAATGATTTACCTTCTACTAGTTCTAATCCTGAGTTTAATGCTGTGTTTGTTCCTAATCTAGCTGGTTCAGTTTCAGAGGGTTAGTTAATATCTGGTGATCAGGGATCTGTTTTTGATCATGAGTCTGATTTTCTGCTTTTGTGTTAAAAGTGGATCATATTCAGTCTCTTTTAAAGGAAGTATTATCTTTTCTTTCATGTAATTGGCAAGAGTCCATGAGCTAGTGACGTATGGGATATACAATCCTACCAGGAGGGGCAAAGTTTCCCAAACCTCAAAATGCCTATAAATACACCCCTCACCACACCCACAATTCAGTTTTACAAACTTTGCCTCCTATGGAGGTGGTGAAGTAAGTTTGTGCTAGATTTCTATGTTGACATGCGCTTCTCAGCATTTTGAAGCCCGATTCCTCTCAGAGTACAGTGAATGTCAGATCGATGTGAAGGTAGTATCACCTATTGAATACAATGGTCATCCTAACGGGGATCTATTTCATAGGTTCTCTGTTATCGGTCGTATCGATTCATCTCCTACCTCCCTTTTCAGATCAACGATATACCATTACCTCTGCTGATTCTCGTTTCAGTACTGATTTGGCTATCTGCTATATGTAGATGAGTGTCTTTTGGTAAGTATGTTTCTCTTATTTAAGACACTCTTAGCTATGGTTTGGCACTTTATGTTTAAAGTTCTAAATATATGTTTCTACTTATATTTGCCATGATTCAGATTTATCAGTATATTTCCTTTTTGCAGACTGTCAGTTTCATATTTGGGAACTGCATTTAAAAAAAAAACAAAAAAAAAACTTTTTATCTTACCTGAAGTTTTTCAAAATTGACTCTTTTTTTCTAAATTGCTGGCTGTATTAGGCTCGCGAGAGCGCGAAATGCTATAATTTATTGCGTCATTCTTTTTTGGTGCGAGAATTACGTTTGTTGACGTAATTTTGTCATTTCCGGCATCTTAGTTGGCGCCGAGTTTTTTCACGAGGTTGCGTCATCTATGACGCTCGTGTTTGTTGCAGACGTTTTTGGCGCCAAAAAATATTTGTCAGTTGTGGGAGTCATATGTTGTTTTTTCTATTACATTTGCAAGATGTCTCAAAACTGTTCCTGTATCAGGAAACACTGTTGGATTCCTGCTGACTGATATCAGTCCTACCAAAGCTAAGTTCATTTTAATGTTATGAATTTTATCTTTAGCTGTGGTTTGTAATAAGTTATCATGATAAACTTTTACATGCAGAGAAAATGTTCATCAGTATTAATGCATTGTCTATTGCTATTCTTTTAACATCTAATGTACAAGATACACCTAGGAATTTATAAGAATATTTTTCTGATTCTATTCTGAAGGCTTTGTCTGCCATTCCGCCTTCTAATAAAATGTAAAGGTCTTTTTTAAACTTCTCATTTAGTTGATAAATTTTTAAATGACCGACAACATACTGAATTATCCTTCTCTGATGAGGATTTATCTGATTCAGAAGATCCTTCTTCAGATATTGACACTAACAAATCTACTTTTTTATTTTAATGGAGTACATTTGTTCTTTGTTGAAAAAGTGTTGATTATATTGGATATTGAGGAGACTAGTCCTTTTAAGGCTAGTTAACATTTAGATTCTGTTTATTAACCTCCTGTGGTTGCTTCAGAGGTTTTTTCTTCTGTTATGTGTGATCAGTCCACGGGTCATCATTACTTCTGGGATATAACTCCTCCCCAACAGGAAATGCAAGAGGATTCACCCAGCAGAGCTGCATATAGCTCCTCCCCTCTACGTCAGTCCCAGTCATTCTCTTGCACCCAACGACTAGATAGGATGTGTGAGAGGACTATGGTGATTACACTTAGTTTTTATGACTTCAATCAAAAGTTTGTTATTTTAAAATAGCACCGGAGCGTGTTATTACTTCTCTGGCAGAGTTTGAGGAAGAATCTGACAGAGATTTTTTACTATGATTTTAACCGGAGTCGTTAAGATCATATTGCTGTTCTCGACCATCTGAGGGAGGTAAAGGCTTCAGATCAGGGGACAGCGGGCAGATGAATCTGCATTGAGGTATGTGGCAGTTTTTATTTTCTGAATGGAATTGATGAGAAAAGCCTGCCATGCCGTGAAAATGACATGTATGTATACACTTCAGTATTCTGGGGATGGTATTTCACCGGAACTACTGTGTTAAAGGTCACTAATCCTTTTAATAACTATTCTCATGTTAAACGTTTTTGCTGGAATGTAGAATCGTTTACATTGCTGAGGTACTGTGTCAATAAATATTTGGGCATTATTTTCCACTTGGCAGTATTTTGCTTTAATTGTGACAGTTTCGTTTCTCTTCACTGCTGTGTGGGAGAGGGAGGGGCCGTTTTTGGCGCTCTTTGCTACGCATCAAAAAATTCCAGTCAGCTACTTTTATATTTCCTGCATGATCCGGTTCATCTCTGACAGATCTCAGGGGTCTTCAAACTTCTTTGAAGGGAGGTAAATTCTCTCAGCAGAGCTGTGAGAATTCTTATAGTGACTGTGAATAAAAAACGTTGTTTTGTTTTCTTATGTACAAATTTAATTAGTGTTGTTTTTTACTAATGGGAACAAACCTTTGCTAAAAGTTGTGTTGTTTTAAAGTTTGATGCTATAACTGTTTTTTCAGTTCATTATTTCAACTGTCATTTAATCGTTAGTACCTCTTTGAGGCACAGTGCGTTTTTTTGCTAAAAAAGATTATAACCAAGTTGTAAGTTTTTTTGCTAGTGTGTTAAACATGTCTGACTCAGAGGAAGATATCTGTGTCATTTGTTCCAATGCCAAGGTGGAGCCCAATAGAAATTTATGTACTAACTGTATTGATGCTACTTTAAATAAAAGTCAATCTGTACAATGTGAACAAATTTCACCAAACAGCGAGGGGAGAGTTATGCCGACTAACTCGCCTCACGCGACAGTACCTGCATCTCCCGCCCGGGAGGTGCGTGATATTTTGGCGCCCAGTACATCTGGGCGGCCATTACAGATAACATTACAAGATATGGCTACTGTTATGACTGAAGTTTTGTCTAAATTACCAGAACTAAGAGGCAAGCGTGATCACTCTGGGGTGAGAACAGAGTGCGCTGACAATGCTAGGGCCATGTCTGATACTGCGTCACAGCTCGCAGAGCATGAGGACGGAGAGCTTCATTCTGTGGGTGACGGTTCTGATCCAAACAGATTGGACTCAGATATTTCAAATTTTAAATTTAAATTGGAGAACCTCCGTGTACTACTAGGGGAGGTCTTAGCAGCTCTCAACGATTGTAACACCGTTGCAATACCAGAGAAACTGTGTAGGTTGGATAAATACTTTGCGGTACCGGCGAGTACTGACGTTTTTCCTATACCTAAGAGACTAACTGAAATTGTTACTAAGGAGTGGGATAGACCCGGTGTGCCGTTCTCACCCCCTCCAATATTTAGAAAGATGTTTCCAATAGACGCCACCACTCGGGACTTATGGCAAACGGTCCCCAAGGTGGAGGGAGCAGTTTCTACTTTAGCTAAGCGTACCACTATCCCGGTGGAGGATAGCTGTGCTTTCTCAGATCCAATGGATAAAAAATTAGAGGGTTACCTTAAGAAAATGTTTGTTCAACAAGGTTTTATATTACAACCCCTTGCATGTATCGCGCCGATTACGGCTGCGGCAGCATTTTGGATTGAGTCGCTTGAAGAGAACCTTAGTTCCTCTACGCTAGACGACATTACGGACAGGCTTAGAGTCCTTAAACTAGCTAATTCTTTCATTTCGGAGGCCGTAGTACATTTAACCAAACTTACGGCTAAGAACTCAGGATTCGCCATACAGGCACGCAGGGCACTGTGGCTAAAATCCTGGTCAGCTGATGTTACTTCTAAGTCCAAATTACTTAATATACCTTTCAAGGGGCAGTCCTTATTCGGGCCCGGTTTGAAAGAAATTATCGCTGACATTACGGGAGGTAAGGGCCACGCCCTACCTCAAGACAAGGCCAAAGCTAAGGCTAGACAGTCTAATTTTCGTCCCTTTCGGAATTTCAAAACAGGAGCAGCATCAACCTCCACTGCACCAAAACAGGAAGGAGCTGTTGCTCGTTACAGGCAAGGCTGGAAGCCTAACCAGTCCTGGAACAAAAGCAAGCAGGCCAGGAAACCTGCTGCTGCCCCAAAGACAGCATGAACCGAGAGCCCCCGATCCGGGACCGGATCTAGTAGGGGGCAGACTCTCTCTCTTCGCCCAGGCCTGGGCAAGAGATGTTCAGGATCCCTGGGCACTAGAGATCATATCTCAGGGATACCTTTTAGACTTCAAATTATCTCCCCCAAGAGGGAGATTTCATCTGTCAAGGTTGTCAACAAACCAGATAAAGAAAGAAGCGTTTCTACGCTGCGTACAAGATCTGTTAACAATGGGAGTGATCCATCCGGTTCCGTGGTCGGAACAAGGACAAGGGTTCTACTCAAACCTGTTTGTGGTTCCCAAAAAAGAGGGAACTTTCAGGCCAATCTTAGATTTAAAGACTCTAAACAAATTCCTAAGAGTTCCATCGTTCAAAATGGAAACTATTCGGACAATCTTACCCATGATCCAAGAGGGTCAGTACATGACCACAGTGGATTTAAAGGATGCTTACCTTCACATACCGATACACAAAGATCATCACCGGTATCTAAGGTTTGCCTTCTTAGACAGGCACTACCAGTTTGTAGCTCTTCCATTCGGATTGGCTACGGCTCCAAGAATCTTCACAAAGGTTCTGGGTGCCCTTCTAGCGGTACTAAGACCGCGAGGGATTTCGGTAGCTCCGTACCTAGACGACATTCTAATACAAGCTTCAAGCTTTCAAACTGCCAAGTCTCATACAGAGTTAGTTCTGGCATTTCTAAGGTCGCATGGATGGAAAGTGAACGAAAAGAAGAGTTCTCTCTTTCCTCTCACAAGAGTTCCATTCTTGGGGACTCTTATAGATTCTGTAGAAATGAAGATTTACCTGACAGAAGACAGGTTAACAAAACTTCAAAATGCATGCCGCGTCCTTCATTCCATTCAACACCCGTCAGTAGCTCAATGCATGGAGGTGATCGGCTTAATGGTAGCGGCAATGGACATAGTACCTTTTGCACGCCTACACCTCAGACCGCTGCAATTATGCATGTTAAGTCAGTGGAATGGGGATTACTCAGATTTGTCCCCTACTCTGAATCTGAATCAAGAGACCAGAAATTCTCTTCTATGGTGGCTTTATCGGCCACACCTGTCCAGGGGGATGCCATTCAGCAGACCAGACTGGACAATTGTAACAACAGACGCCAGCCTACTAGGTTGGGGCGCTGTCTGGAATTCTCTGAAGGCTCAGGGACTATGGAATCAGGAGGAGAGTCTCCTTCCAATAAACATCCTGGAATTGAGAGCAGTTCTCAATGCCCTTCTGGCTTGGCCCCAATTAACAACTCGGGGGTTCATCAGGTTTCAGTCGGACAACATCACGACTGTAGCTTACATCAACCATCAGGGAGGGACAAGAAGCTCCCTAGCAATGATGGAAGTATCAAAGATAATTCGCTGGGCAGAGTCTCACTCTTGCCACCTATCAGCAATCCACATCCCGGGAGTGGAGAACTGGGAGGCGGATTTCTTGAGTCGCCAGACTTTTCATCCGGGGGAGTGGGAACTTCATCCGGAGGTCTTTGCCCAAATACTTCGACGTTGGGGCAAACCAGAGATAGATCTCATGGCGTCTCGCCAGAACGCCAAACTTCCTCGCTACGGGTCCAGATCCAGGGATCCGGGAGCGGTTCTGATAGATGCTTTGACAGCACCTTGGAACTTCGGGATGGCTTATGTGTTCCCACCCTTCCCGCTGCTTCCTCGATTGATTGCCAAAATCAAACAGGAGAGAGCATCAGTGATTCTAATAGCGCCTGCATGGCCACGCAGGACTTGGTATGCAGATCTAGTGGACATGTCAGCCTGTCCGCCTTGGTCTCTACCTCTAAGACAGGACCTTCTGATACAGGGTCCATTCAAACATCAAAATCTAACTTCTCTGAAGCTGACTGCTTGGAAATTGAACGCTTGATTTTATCAAAACGTGGTTTTTCTGAGTCGGTTATTGATACCCTGATACAGGCTAGGAAGCCTGTTACCAGAAGGATTTACCATAAAATATGGCGTAAATACCTATACTGGTGCGAATCCAAAGGTTACTCTTGGAGTAAGGTTAGGATCGCTAGGATATTGTCCTTTCTACAAGAAGGTTTAGAAAAGGGTCTATCAGCTAGTTCATTAAAGGGACAGATTTCAGCTCTGTCCATCTTGTTACACAGGCGTCTGTCAGAAAATCCAGACGTCCAGGCCTTTTGTCAGGCTTTAACTAGGATCAAGCCTGTGTTTAAAGCTGTTGCTCCGCCATGGAGTTTAAACTTAGTTCTTAACGTTTTACAGGGTGTTCCGTTTGAACCCCTTCATTCCATTGATATAAAATTGTTATCTTGGAAAGTTCTGTTTTTAATGGCTATTTCCTCGGCTCGAAGAGTCTCTGAGTTATCAGCCTTACATTGTGATTCTCCTTATCTGATTTTTCACTCAGATAAGGTAGTTCTGCGTACTAAACCTGGGTTCTTACCTAAGGTAGTCACTAATAGGAATATCAATCAAGAGATTGTTGTTCCATCCTTGTGTCCAAATCCTTCTTCAAAGAAGGAACGTCTTCTACACAATCTGGATGTAGTTCGTGCCCTCAAGTTCTACTTGCAGGCAACTAAAGATTTTCGCCAAACTTCTTCCCTGTTTGTCGTTTATTCTGGACAGAGGAGAGGTCAAAAAGCTTCTGCTACCTCTCTCTCTTTTTGGCTTCGTAGCATAATACGTTTAGCCTATGAGACTGCTGGACAGCAGCCTCCTGAAAGAATTACAGCTCACTCCACTAGAGCTGTGGCTTCCACTTGGGCCTTTAAGAATGAGGCCTCTGTTGAACAGATTTGCAAGGCTGCAACTTGGTCTTCGCTTCATACTTTTTCCAAATTTTACAAATTTGACACTTTTGCTTCTTCGGAGGCTATTTTTGGGAGAAAGGTTCTTCAGGCAGTGGTTCCTTCTGTATAATGAGCCTGCCTATCCCTCCCGTCATCCGTGTACTTTTGCTTTGGTATTGGTATCCCAGAAGTAATGATGACCCGTGGACTGATCACACATAACAGAAGAAAACATAATTTATGCTTACCTGATAAATTCCTTTCTTCTGTTGTGTGATCAGTCCACGGCCCGCCCTGTTTTAAGGCAGGTAAATATCTTTTAAATTATACTCCAGTCACCACTTCACCCTTGGTTACTCCTTTCTCGTTGATTCTTGGTCGAATGACTGGGACTGACGTAGAGGGGAGGAGCTATATGCAGCTCTGCTGGGTGAATCCTCTTGCATTTCCTGTTGGGGAGGAGTTATATCCCAGAAGTAATGATGACCCGTGGACTGATCACACAACAGAAGAAAGGAATTTATCAGGTAAGCATAAATTATGTTTTTCCAGTTCCTAATACTAGGGAATGGAATAGGCCTGGTACTTCTTTTATTCCTTCTTTAAGGTTTTAAAAATTGTATTCTTCAGTTAGTTTGGAGTTTTGGGAAAAGATCTCCAAAGTTAATGGGGCTATCTCTACTCTTGCTAACGTACTACTATTCCTATGGAAAATAGTGTTTATTTTAAAGATCCTTTAGATAGGAAACTTGTATCTTATCTAAGGAAAATTTATTTATTTTCAGGTCCTTTTCTTAGGCCTGCAATTTATTTGGCTTATGTTGCAGCTGTTTCCTCTTTTTTGGTTGGAATCTTTAGCGCAACAAGTATCGGATTATGATTTATTTAGCATTGTTAACTTGATTCAACATAATAATTTCAATTTTAATGCCATTTTTTTGATATTATCAAAATTGAGGTTAAATTTATGTTTTTAGCTATTTTAGCTAGAAGAACTTTGTGGCTTCAATTTTGGAATGCTGATTTGATTTCTAAATCCATATTTCTATTTTATTTCCTTCCAAGGTAATAAATTATTTGTTTTTTTTTTGCCTCAAGATTAAGTTCTAAGGGTAAAACTTAAGCTTATAACCATTTTTTGTTCTTAATAAGGAACAGAAACCTAATTCTTCCCCAAGTAATATGTTTCTAATTGGAAGCTTTCTTCAAAATGGAATGAATTAATTTATTTAAGAGATCAAAGCCAGCATCCAAATTCGCATGAAGGTGCTGCCCTTATTTCAGCTTAGCTGGTAGGGGGCAGGTTAAGATTTTTCTAAAGTTGTTTGGTTCAATTCGGTCCAAATTCCTAAGATTCAGAATAGGATGCAGAGTAAATCCGCCTCTGAGAAGTCTTTTTCTCTCTCACATATTCCAGCAATCCCAGTAAAGGCTCAGACTTTCCTGAAGTGTGTTTCAGACCTGGAGTTATCTGGGGTATTCATACCAGTTCCGTTTCAGGAACGGGGTCTGAGGTTTTATTCAGAACTATTCATTGTCCCAAAGAAAGAAAATCTTTTGTAAGAGTACCATCTTTCAGAATGGTGATTATAAGGTCTATTCTGCCTTTGTTCAGTAAGGGCATTATTTGCCCACAATAGACTTACAGGATGCATATCTTCATATTCTGTTTCATTCAGATTAATTTGATTTTCTGAGATTCTCTTTTTTAGACAAGCATTACCATTTTGTTGCTGGCCTAGCAACAGCTCTAGGAATCTTTTCAAAGGTTCTCGTTGTTTCCTTTTTTTGGACGATATCTTGGTACTTGCTCAGTCTTTTCGTTCTGCAGAATCTCATATGATTCAACTTCTGTTGTTCTTTCAAAGACACGGTTGGAAGTTCATTTTATCAAGAAAGTTCCTTGATTCCTCAGATAACGGTCACCTTTTTTAGGTTTCCAGATAGATTGTGTCAATGTCTTTGTCTCTAACAGACAAGACACAATTTTTATTGGGTTCAGCTTGTTGGAACCTTCAGTCTCTATTATTTCCTTCAGTAGCTATTTGCATGGAAGTTTTAGGTCTCATGACTGCAGCGTCGGTCTCGTTTCCCTTTGCTCGTTTTCATATGAGACCTCTCCAGTTTTTTATGCTGAATTTATGGTGCAGAGATTATTCTAGAATATCACATTTAATATCCTTGAAACTCAATATTCAACTATCCCTGACTTGGTGGTTAGATCACCATCGTATAGTTCTACGGGTCTCTTTGGTTCATCCAACCTGGACCGTGATCACAACAGATGTGAGTCTTTTAGGTTGGGAAGCTGTCTGAGGCTCTCTGACAGCATAAGGGGTTTGGAAATCTCAAGAGGCGAGATTACCAATCAATATTTTTGAACTCCATGTGATTCTCAGAGCTTTTCAGTTTTGGCTTCTATTGAAGAGAGAGCCGTTTATTGGTTTTCAGACAGACAATGTCACAACTGTGGCGTATGTCAATCATCAGGGTGAGACTCACAGTCCTCAGGCTATGAAAGAAGTATCTCAGATACTTGCTTGAGCAGAATCCAGCTCCTGTCTAATTTCTGCGGTCCATATCCCAGGTATAGACAATTGGGAAACGGATTATTTCAATCATCAGACCTTACATCCAGGAGAGTGGTCTCTTCACCCAGATGTGGTGTTTCAAATTGTTCAGATGTAAGGGCTTCCAGAAATAGTTCTGATGGCATCTCATCTAAACAAGAAACTTCCCATGTACGTATCCAGGTCCAGGGATCCTCAGGCGGAAACAGTGGATACATTGACACCTCCTTGGAGTTTTCAACCTGCCTATATTTTTCCGCCTCTAGTTCTTCTTCCAAGAGTGATTTTCAAAATCATCATGGAGCAATCGTTTGTGCTGCTGGTGGCTCCAGCATGGCCGCACAGATTGTTGGTATGTGGATCTTGTTCGGATGTCCAGTTGCCAACCTTGGTTACTTCCATTAAGGCCAGACCTTATATCTCTAGGTTCATTTTTTTCCATCAGGATCTCAATTCATTAAATTTGAAGGTATGGAAATTGAACGCTTAGTGCTTAGTCATAGAGGTTTATCTGACTCTGTGATTAATACTATGTTGCAGGCTCGTAAATCTGTTTCTAGAAAGATCTATTATCGAGTTTGGAAGACTTACATTTCATGGTGCTCTTCTCATAAATTCTCTTGGCATTCTTTTAGAATTCCTAGAATTTTTCAGTTTCTTCAGGATGGTTTAGATAAGGGTTTGTCTGCAAGTTCCTTGAAGGACAAACTTCTGCTCTTTCTGTCCTATTCCACAGAACTCCCTGATATTCATTGTTTTGTACAGGCTTTGGTTCGTATCATGCCTGTCATTAGATCAATCTCTCCTCCCTGGAGTCTTAATTTGGCTTTGAAGGCTTTACAGGCTCCTCCGTTTGAGCCTATGCTTTCTCTGGACATTAAATTGCTTTCTTGGAAAGTGTTGTTCATTTTGGCCATCTCTTCTGCTAGAAGACTTTCTGAATTATCTGCTCTTTCTTGTGAGTCTCCTTTTCTGATTTTTCATCAGGATAAGGCGGTTTTGTGGACTTCATTTAAATTTTTACCTAAAGTTGTGAATTCCAACAATATTAGTAGATAAATTGTTGTCCCTTCTTTGTGTCCTAATCCTAAGAATTCTCTGGGGAGATCTTTACATTCTTTGGATGTGGTAAGAGCTTTGCAATATTATGTTGAAGCTACTAAAGATTTCAGGAAGACTTCTAGTCTGTTATCTTTTCTGGTTCTATGAAAGGTCAGAAGGCTTCTGCCATTTCTTTGCAATTTTGGTTAAAGCCTTTTGATTCATCATGCTTATTTAGAGTCGGGTTAATCCCCGCCTCAGAGGATTACGGCTCATTCTACTAGGTCAGTTTCCACTTACTGGGCTTTTAAGAATGAAGTTTCTGTTGATCAGATTTGCAAAGCAGCAATTTGGTCTTCTTTGCATTCATTTACTAAATTCTACCATTTTGATGTGTTTTTCTTCTTCAAAAGCAGTTTTTGGCAGAAAAGTTCTTCAGGCAGTTGTTTCAGTTTGATTCTTCTGCTTATAATTTCAGTTTTTTTCATTATAAAGATTAAAACTTTTGATTTGGGTTGTGGATTATTTTTTTCAGTGGAATTGGCTGTCTTTATTTTTATCCCTCCCTCTCTAGTGACTCTTGCGTGGAGTTCCACATCTTGGGTATTTGCTATCCCATACGTCACTAGCTCATGGACTCTTGCCAATTACATGAAAGAAAACATAATTTATGTAAGAATTTACCTGATAAATTCATTTCTTTCATATTGGCAAGAGTCCATGAGACCCACCCTTTTTATGGTGGTTATGATTTTTTTGTATAAAGCACAATTATTCCAATTCCTTTTTGATGCTTTTTACTCCTTTCTTTATCACCCCACTTCTTGGCTATTCGTTAAACTGAATTGTGGGTGTGGTGAGGGGTGTATTTATAGGCATTTTGAGGTTTGGGAAACTTTGCCCCTCCTGGTAGGATTGTATATCCCATACGTCACTAGCTCATGGACTCTTGCCAATATGAAAGAAATGAATTTATCAGGTAAATTCTTACATAAATTATGTTTTATGGGTATTCATGATTTTAATAGTCTGAAAGTAAATCTGTTAATCATTTGAGTTTAATTTTAAAACCTTCTGTTAAATCTCTAGAGGCTTTTCCTGTACCTGAAGCTGTCTCATAGTTTCTAAGGAGTGGTCTAAGCCTGGCGGGCCGTTTAATCCATCTGCTAGATTTAGTAAAATGTATCCTTTACCTGCTTCTAATGTTGAGCTTTGGGAAACTATTCCTAAAGAAAATAGGGCTGTTTTTACTTTGGGTAAGTGTACTACTATTCATTTAGAAGATAGTACATCTTTTAATTATCCTATGGTTAGGAAATTAGAATCCTATCATAGGAGAGCTTTTCAACAGGCAGTTTGATGTTATGGATATTGTTAAGATCAATTCTAAAATCATGTCTTTAGCAGTTCTTTCTAGTAGAGACTTCTGACCTAAATCCTGGTTTGTTTCTAAATCCAGATGTTTATCTCTTTCTTTTCAGGGAAAATAAATTGTTTGGTTCTGACTTAGATTCTCTCATTTCTACTATGACTGGAGGTAAAGTAACTTTTCTTCCTCAAGACAACAAGTCTAAGTAAATGTAAAGCTCCTAATGGTTTTCATTTCTTTTGTGACAAAGAAAATAATTTTTCCTCTTCTCAGAAACAGGCATCCTCCAATTCTTCTTGGAAGCCTAGTTCAAACTGGAACATAGCTAAGCAGCCAAAGAAGCCTGTTTCTACTAATATGTCAGACAGAAAATGCAGCCCCCAATCCAGATACTCTGGTAGGGGCAACATGTTCTGCTATCAGGAGAATTGGTTTCAGTCTGTTCAGGATCCCTGGGTTCGAAATACGAAATATTGTTTCTCATGATTACTATATAGGTTTTGTTTCTTTCCTAAGATATAGTGAGTCCATGGCTTCATCAATTACTGTTGCTAATTCCACTCCTGGCCAGCAGGAGGAGGCAAAGAGCACCACAGCAAAGCTGTTAAGTATCACTTTCCTTCAACCCACAGTCATTCTCTTTGCCTTAGGTGCAAGGAGGAGGTGAAGTTTTAGTGTCTGAAGAAGATTGGATTTATTTCACTTCAATCAAGATTTTATTATTTTGAAAGCCAGAGTAGGTTTACTCTGATCTTTCTGCTTAAGATTGGGTTTAGCCGTACTCCACGTTAGTCTCTTCAGTAGGGCAGTGGTGGCATTCAAGCACTTAGGAAAACGCAGTGAGGTCCACCTAACAGGTTCCTAACATGTTGCTGCCCCAGTACAGAAATCCTGAGTAGGTTTACTCTGATCTTTCTTTTTTCTACAGGTCGGAGGGCTAGACTGCAAGTAAGTGCTTTTGTCTTCTAGGTATGGAGACTGTGCACTTATTAAGGTTGAGCTGCAGCATTATATGGGACAAGGTATCCTTTGTAAGGATATGTACAGGCAGGGAGCAGGCACTTTTTATTGTGACAGGTGACTTGGGGGTCTTACTTTTTATTGGTATAAA
This sequence comes from Bombina bombina, assembly GCF_027579735.1. Taxonomy (NCBI): domain Eukaryota; kingdom Metazoa; phylum Chordata; class Amphibia; order Anura; family Bombinatoridae; genus Bombina; species Bombina bombina. Next base: position 1,106,624,792 of record NC_069501.1, read on the forward strand.
GTATTCATCCCTTTAATTTTGTGGACTGTTGTAAGTTTTATAGCTTATTGTTTTGCTCTTTATTGCTTCAAGAGCCATATAAGTAGTTAATTTTGTCACAGAGCTCTAACGGCAGCTAGCAGAGTAATGCTGCGTTGCTCTCAGTATTTTTACACCGTAATATTGCTACTATGGAGGCTGTGTTTAGTTTGAAGCTTTTTGTACAACGCTGCTGACATGCTAAAAATTAAAGAGTTTACTTTGTTCTGAGTTTGTAAAATGTTTAGATGATTGGGGGTAACATTGTACTAAATATGAAGATACTTGTAATTTTCAAATGTACGCACTTTACAGTATCCGCCATTACAAATTCATGGCGGGATGTTTTACTTAGAAACGCGTGCTTAGGATTGCCTGTGCAATTTCTTGTCAGCGAGTCACGTGACTCGCTTTCTGCTCTTAGAAGGAACGGCGACCTCTCTGCTGCCAAATAATTGTTTATTTGATAAGAGAAAAACAGGCTGGTCGGCAGGAAGCTCCAGCCGTTTGTTTTTTATTGTCAGTTTGATTTGTATAGCTAAATTGATCACTGCTGCAGAACATACACTACTGCACTGTCCTAGTTCGGTTCTTATGTCTGTTTTTTCCATGGCTAAGCCTTTAAGCTGTATGTACAGCTATGCTATTGTTCTATGGGATCCTGCAGCAGCTATGTTCCATTGTTTAGTGACCATAATCGATATTTACATATGGTAAATAATGTATGAGTTCCAAATTATTGTGTATATTAAATAATTTAATTTGGGTGTATCTGGGTATTTTGTTATATGCCTGCTATGCCCTGTTGCACAAGTTGTTTCACATATGCAATTCTGTGCTGCATCATTTGTTTCTTCTTATATATATTAAGATAGAATGTTGTCCACTGAGCCATAGGTCCCTCAGGATGATGCTGTTCAGGCAATGTCACAGCTTTTTCCTTAAATGTCCCAAGCCTCTATGGCGTCACATGCCGTGCCCTGCGGTTCCTCTCAATCTCCTAGAGGAGTGTATTTGCCTGCAGAGTTTTACAACTCAGGTATTCTCTGCGGTACCTGTGGATTTATATGCTTTTCTTTTCCTACAGGGAAAACGCAAGAGGACATTTAAATAATTCAGATAGTAAGGTTTCTGCTCCACTTTATGCTACATTGGTTGCTCTCTCATAGGTCTGATGAGGAGCTTTTCTTCTATGGCTCAGAGAACTTCGATCCCTATGGAGGGTAGCTGCTCCTTTACGGATCCATGGATAAGAAGCTGGAGGTTGGGGGCGGAGCCTATAGCTGTTGCGGTAGGACGTGTTTGGGAAGAGCTCCTGCTTTTAATCTAGTATTTTGAAGTTAATTCTTGACTTCCACTTAACCTTGTCAGTATATTTATAAGAATCTCAGTAGTGCTCTCCAAATAATATGTTAATCTATGGCAGGGTTATAACACAATATATTTAATAATTATCCTTTAAAAATAAACCCTCAATCAATATGTCTCTACTAGAAACCACAAAATTAATATAAATACCTGAATTCTTTTTATTAGTTAATATCTATGAACACATTGGAATATATTTGTAATACCAGAATATGAAATAATATTATACACATTTAAAGACTATTAAGATATGCTATATTTCTTACAAAGCTCAGAAAAATGTAACTTTAAAACTAGCCTATTTACAATAGCCTTCTTCAATTAACACAATGAGATTCTAAGTAAAATACTCAGCTATTTACCCACACTTTATTCTAACACAATTCTAATTTAAAACTTCAAAAATTACACAGATAAATTACTTAGCCTACAAGATACAAATTTGACACTATATAGGGCTATGGATACCAGTTTTAAAATACAATTTATTTCTTTAAATCTGCTACATACAGCAACAATGAATGTTTTGCTTTAAATGTTTTGTATACAAAAGGCAAGCTAAGAGCTATTCAAGACTATGAAATACAGTTTAAAACACAAATTGCTCTCTTCAATCTATCCACAATCTTTTAATACTTTGCCAGGATGAACACCAATCGATATCCAATATCTCTCAGCAGGTTTTAATATCACCTCAGAAATACCAATAAGTATATTTTGCAATCAATGAGAAAAGGTAGACCAGCTTTGCTAGAGTAATGGTACTTCACGCCCAAACCAGTTACAAGTCAGCTCAGCAGAATCTGTCCTTTTCCTATCTTGCATTAGCTTATATGAGTTTCCATCATGGGTGAGGATATGGGAGGCCCTTTTCGGAAAACCTGCTCTGTTATTGGCCCTTAAGCTTGTCCCTTCTGATTGGTTCACCTTGTGAATATATGTTGTCAAGGAGATGCATCCTTGCAACAACCAATCATCTCTTGGCTGCAATTCTTGCATCATAAGCGGGGGCAGCGTGACACACAACACAGCAATACATTTACTCATTTCTAACAGTTATCATATACAATGATTATTTGTATGAAATGGTTATTCATTAGACCATAACTTCCTGCATCAATCACTCACAATATTAATCACAGATGGGGTAGTATCACATCACCTCTCTGATCATTTTGATATGAAACATCATGTGTCTAACATTATTTTACATTAAAAGAATTATACTGCTAATTCAAATATCTCCCTATCTAATGGTTATTTAACATACTTTAAATTATTGCATTAATGAATTTCTCTTGTTAGCATTTATATTTCATTTAGCATAACAGGAAATTTACAATTTGATATCAAACATCAATATTTTATAGTCATATCACATCAAATTGACTTCCATATATCCATCTCACTATATTTCCAGAGAGGTATTTATCATCTTTTTAGCTCCATCTGGAAAAACAGAAAAACATGTTACATACACTTCATATTTTTAATAAATCCTGAATGTATAAATCTTGTCTATGCAGATCTGAAATTATATGTCTAAAAAAAAAAAATACAGAGGTTATTATTCTGACACAGTTAAACATTTTAGACCGACTAAAATTGTCAACTTTCAAGCTTAGCAATTACTCATGTAATATTAGAAAATTAGACAATCTCCCAAATTTCTACATTCAATACATTCTGAGGCATACATTCAAATATGTTTATTTGCTGTATTTTTAGTAAATTTCAAAGTTACACTATAACATATGTCTTTGCTGGCCAGGTTTTCATTGCCCCACTTACACAGCATGGGGTCCATTTGCATTTGAAATGTACATTGTTACTTTCTCACAAAATAACTCACCAAGACCAGACTACCAGGCAACGTTTGTGAGGGGTAGGAGATCTTATCACACATCTTCAGGCAGTAAGACATATGGTCTCTTGAAATGGCTGTTAAAGTTAAATAAACCAAATGCTCTATTGTCCTCACTTGTGTGTTTAGAATAACTTTGCATACTAAGTGGGGGGAGAACTGAACATGAGTGATGTCAGTTTTTCTGAATCATTTGCTACTGACTAGCCAAGTATATGATTAAAATATATATATTTATTAACCTTAAAATATATGATTAAATATATATATTTATTAACCTTACATAAACCTTGACAACCTTTTCTTGAAAAAACATAGTCCATTTTATCCTGTGTTGTTCAGGGAAAATCTGGAGATTTCTGACACAAAACGAACCTACCTATGTTCCTCAGCTGATTGCATTACGACTAGCCACGAGATTGGGAGGCCTCTACTGACTGACTGTTGGTGTAATCAAAGCTACCGCATATTTACCCCCCCAGGTCCCTGGGTTATCAAACCAGTTCAATTGCAACTGGACAACTTCACCTACAAATGGAGAAACAGATTCTGGAAGAAACTCTGCTATGTATGCTAGATGAACACTTTCAAAGCCTCCACCTGCTATTCGATAAGTGCTTTAGTGACATTACCAGCCCACCCAGCCAGGAAAATTCACCTACACCTATCCCCCAACTGACGGCTAATGACACTTCCCAGAGTGAAACTTATTATGTAGCCCGCTCAACATGTGCAGAAGGCAGTGGTGAAAATACGGGGTCGGATGCTGATCTGGGGAAATCAGATATTCTGGACGCTCATACCAAGGCCTGCATCACAAGAATAGATAGTGAGACGGCCTCCCTCTATACTACGCAGACAACAAACGGCGATGTCCTGGGAGAGCAGGACCTGGGAGATCTACTGCCTTTACAGCCCCAGATTACGCTCTACTGCAGGTTATGATTGATGCTAACTACCATCCCTTACCTATACCCAGAGCCGGAGGTTCTGGAATTAAAATTTTGTGCTCCACCTCTGGACGCACAAGTTTGGGATATTCAAGATGGATACTGGAATATAACTGCTGGCAGCGGCACCTACCATATTTGGGGCCACATATCCCAGAGACCACCTTGCTAGGTGAGAGACATGGCACCGTGATTCCATTCCCATCCTGGATGCAGAGCGTCATGCTCCCTATTCTGACTACGCTGGATGGATTTTCCTCACTAGACCCTGAGGATTGGGGGATACAGACCTTGCCCGCGTGGTGGTCTGAACTGATATGGATGCGGATCCCAGCGATGCCCTGCTGGGATCCTGGGGGTGTGTGCCTGCTCCTCTCTTTGAAACACTGCATCTCTTCTCTTGGAACCTCCGGTGCGGTTATCACCAGTGGGAGGGCACGGGCCAAGTTTGTTTTAGGCCCGCCAGACCTCTCCTACGCGGTGCAGTTGCCTGAGCAGAACAGGATGATCTTGCTCTTAGGAACACGGTTTCTATCTGTCTGTGTACCTCTACACCAATTCTATTGACCCTGCACCGGCCCTCTGCAATAGAGGAATTAGGTATGAACAGTCGCAGCATACAGATCACTGTGCTATCTTCCACCTCACTTGTGCCAGCTAGAGCACGAAGTATGCATATAACTCCCCTTAGAATGGCCTTGGTGTAGTGCTTAGTGTGAACTCCGCATCTTTGATTATGTTGTAGTTATAAGTGGAGATCTGGGCTACTTATGATTATATATATATATATACTTGTACACTACCGAACTGTACCTAGCCGTTATACTTGGCCTGTCTTGGGTCTAAGTCGTAATCCAGAACTACGGGACATTATTTGCACAGATAACAAACTTTAGGCGGGTTAGCTCTGTAAGGAAGGGGTGATCTTTAATTTGCTGCCTATTTTCTGTGAACGATTCCTTTGCTGTGCAGATCAACTGATACCTTTGTTTATTATGCGCACTAACATAGTTGCACCATAATTGTTTGACTAACTCTGGGGGAGATAGCTAACGATTTATGCATTTGTTGGGTTATGTAAATATATATGTTTAACTTCTCGTTACACTTGAGAACTAGATGGAGGTCTATGCTACTTTAATTGTCTGCCATAGCTTAGTTTTCCTTGTAGCCACTGTTACTGGGCATTATATAGTAGGGCTCTATGACACATAGTTCTACCAGATGAGCTAATTACTACAATGTGCGTTGTTCCTTAGGAGCTGTGAAATATGGCTTAGAGTATTCATGGCATAAATATATTATGAACTAAACAGGTCGCTATTATCAGGGGCTCTGTTTTAGGTATCCTATTTTTAAATTTAAGGTTTGCTAACTCCTTATGTGTTTGATCGCTCTAGGATATACCTTAAGTTGCTATGCCCCGCAATGCTATATGACCACCATTATTCCACCCACATTAGCCTCTATTCTGTCGCCTGTGGCCAGGGCAATAGAGCATGCAATTGAAGCTAGTATTACTTTTACCCTCCTACATCCTGGCTTGCCGGTGGGGTGGCAGGGTGAGTTTCTACATTTAGGAGACCTACCTATACCAATACCAGAATAGCCTATGTATGTGTGTATGTATGTGTATATATATACAGTATATATATATATATATATATATATATATATATGTATGTATACATCTTTGTTTTGTGAGCTCTGGTATACTCCCTTCCAATATTTACCTGTTCCCGCTTATGTTTTATTAGTATTTATATATTAATTGATAGTGCAACACAGCTTGTTAATTAGATCTTCATGCCATCGCTTAACTTGCAGCCCCATGTATATTTTAACTTAACACTGTGTATCTTCATATATCATTTTAAAGGAACAAGTGTTCTTTAAGTTATATATTCGGTTCTATGTTCCTAGAGATATAATTCAGTGCACTTCCTCCCACTAGATGCTCCAACTATTACCCCTAAGACATCAAGCTCACCACCCCACTATTTTTATTAACAAGCTCCGGGACCTTTTGCATTCCTATATTTATATGGGCTAAACCATGTCAAATCTCTTCTAGCTTTCATATTGGTGTATAATTTGTTTCCTTTTCTATCTTGCATGATATACATACTCTGTATCTGATTGTTTTCTATCGTTACTACTATTTGATTTAAAAATCCTGCTAACTTCATATAATTATTGCAAATATTTAAAGTGTTGTTTCATTTGTTTAGCATATATACATCTACGCAAATAACAAAATATAAAATGAGGTTGGTTTTGAGACCCAATAATAAAAAAAGAATCTGGAGGTTTAATTGTTCATTTAGAGCAATGCTTTGTCTTATTAGACTTGCTGTGCTAGACCGTCTGGCATTGTGGCTAAAATCTTGGTCAGCTGAGAAGCCTACCTGTGGCTTAGTGGTACAGCCTAGGCTTTATAATTCTGCATTTGCAAGTTTAATATTTTATGTTTCCTCCAAATCCACGCTTCTGGCATTTCCTTTCAAGGATGAGACCTTGTTTGGACTTGGCCTGGCAGAATTATCCTCTGACTTTACGGTTGAAAAGAGGTTTTATTCTACCACTCGCCAAGAGAGTAAGACTAAAGGAAGGTTTTCCTTTTTCTCTTTATGCAATCCAACCATACTTAGTTCAATCTAAGATTTTCTCCCAGGGGCAGATTTCTACTTCTAGAGTATCTGCAATACAGGTAAGATGAGGGGCATTCCTTGAACTGGGTTCAGGACCTTCCTCTCTGGCAGTGATAATTCCAGTCCCAGTCTGGGAAAGGGATCTAGGTATTTACCTCAAGTTTCTCAGGTTCTCACCTTCAAAGTAGTATCCATTCTCCTTTGGTTCAAGAGGGCCTGTTCAAAATGAACATAGACCTGAAGGATGTGTATTTATTGTTCCCATGAGACCTTCTCAAGTGTCTGAGTTTCGTCTTCCTAGAAAGACTTTTAAGTCTTGGAATATTGCAAGGGTGCTTTTCTGGACTATATATGGTTCACGTGTATCCTCCCTTCGAGCAGACTCTCTTTCCAGAGATCTTGTCCAATATACTTTCCCATGGATGGGAAATTAATTTGGAAAAGAGCTCCCTTGTTCCATCTATGAAGGTGATTTATTTGGGGACCTTAATAGATTCTCTATCTAGGGGAAGATTTCTAACAGAGGTCAGATAATCAAGGATTTATTTTTACTGTCCGGCCAACAGCAAGCTCTAGTGGTCCAGTAGATAGTTTTACCATCTTGCAACCAGAAGGTTGGGAGTTTGGATCTAGCTGCAGTTGTTTTTTCCTTCACTTTTCAAGTGACTCAATGTATGGAGGTAATTGGTCTGATGGTTTCCATTGACATCGTTCCCTTTGCTATTCTTCATAAAATGGAGAACATTCGGATACGTCTCAAAGGATAGATCTAGATCAGTCGACTAGAGACTCTCTCCCGTAGTGGTTTTTCAGGAGTATCTGTCTTAGGGCGCGTGCGTCTGGAGACATTCCTGGGTGATGTGACCACAGACCTCAGCCTGCTGGGCTGGGAAGCAGTCTGGGACTTGTTTAAGACACAGGGATTATGGAATCAGAAGTGTCTGCTCTCCTCTTTATCATCTTGGAATTGAGAGCCATTTACTATCCTCTGATGGCTTGGCCTCAGTAAGTCCTTAGCTTGGTTCCAGTCGGACAATATCACCTCAACCAGGGAGGAACTCGGAGTTCCTTAGCCATGTAGGAGGTGACTTGGATTGTTTAGTGGGCGGAAGCTCATAATTGCTGTCTGTCATCCACTTTCCATCGGACTTCTGAACAGACAGATATTTCATCCTGGGGAGTGGGATCTCCATCCGGAGGTGTTCTCTCGGTAAACCCTCAAATGGGGGTTCCGGAGCTGGCTTCTGAGGGCATTTCGGTAGAACGCCAAGCTTCCAAGGTACGGTTCAAGGTCAAGTGATCCGCTGACCGCCCTGATAGATGTTCTAAAACGAATGTAGAGAGACAGCAACCTCTTAGGTTTGCGCACGTAAGACAGGGACTCTGCAATAATCCCTTGGAATCCACAATACACAACGAATGTCCACAGCGCTTCTTAGTTTGTCTCAAGTGTTTTTATTACACAGACATTTCACAATGACAAGCGACGTTTCGGGTGACAACCCTTACTCATGCTTTACATATGTGCTTAATATCATGAACCTTTTTATACATTTCAAATCCTTCACAATTCGCGCCAACCACTTTACTAGTGGCTCTGCTGCCCTCTTGTGGTAAAAAATCATCACTACACCTTTATTATTAAAATAACACACAATGCACTTAAAAACCTGCTGTCTATTATCATAGCAGCAATAAACATCCTACATATGCCTATATATATTTTAAACTTTATTCTTTTTATCAAAAGATTTTTTCAATATATTTGTTTAGGTTTTACAGTTTTAACAAACTTTCAATTTTAATTTTCATTTTTGAAGTTTTAAAGGAAAACTGCCCAATCATATTCTCTGTTCATGCCTTTTGGCACTAAACTTTCTAATTCCCTAATCCAGAACATTTCTTTTTGCTTTAACAGCTTTTCTCTGTTGCTACCATTTCTTTGGGGGCCTACACTATCAATAATCTGCCATCTGAGTTGACTGATTTGATGTCCGCATTTTAAAAAATGATGTGATACCGGTGCTTCTGTGTTGTTGTTTCTAATGTTGGACCTATGTTGTAACATAACATAGTAGATAAGGTTGAAAAAAGACTGAAGTCCATCGAGTTCAACCTATACAAATCTAAAATACTTACAAAAAGCTCCAGTTAAGCTTAAATAACCCCATTAAAATGTGACCCATTTAATACTAGCAATCATATCCATGAATTTTGTTTATATACAGAAATTTTTCCAGACTATTTTTAAATGTATCTATGGTATTGGCATTCACTACCTCCTTTGGTAATGAGTTCCACAATTTTATTGCTCTTACAGTGAAAAAACGTTTCCGTTGCAGGAGATTAAATCTCCTTTCCTCCAACCTTAAATTATGACCTCTTGTCAGAACCAATTTTCTTGGAATAAAAAGAGCTTCTGCCATCTCTGTATATGGGCCTTGAATATATTTATATAAAGTAATCATGTCACCTCTCAAGCGCCTTTTTTTCTAAAGAGAACAGACCCAGTTTGGCTAGCCTCTCCTCATAGGTTAATTTCTCCAATCCCCTTATAAGCTTTGTGGCCCTTCTCTGAACTTTTTCTAGTTCTGCAATATCTTTTTTAGCAATCGGTCCCCAGAACTGCACTCCAAACTCAAGGTGAGGTCTTACCAGGGCTTTATATAATGACAGAATTATGCTTTCCTCCCTTGAATCAATGCCTCTTTTAATACATGCTAGTATCTTATTAGCCTTTGAAGCCGCTGCTCTGCATTGTGCACTCATCTTTAGCTTGTTATCTATTACTACTCCCAAATCCCTTTCCTCCTGTGTTTGGCTAAGTCTTGTCCCATTTAAAAAATACATAGCCTGCTTATTTTTACTTCCAAAATGTAGAACCTTACATTTTTCCGTATTAAATCTCATTTTCCATTCACTTGCCCATAGTTCTAATTTTAGCAAATCCCTTTGCAAAGAGAGCTCATCCTGCTCTGACCTAATGACCTTACTTAACTTAGTATCATCTGCAAAAATAGAGGTGTCGCTATTTAATCCTTGCTCCAAGTCATTTATAAAAATATTAAAAAGAACAGGGCCCAGTACTGATCCCTGGGGGACGCCACTGATTACCTTTGTCCAATCTGAGTATGATCCATTTACTGCTACTCGTTGCTCCCTATCTTTTATCCAGTTATTTATCCATGAGCTAACATTTTCAGCTATTCCCAGTCCCTTAATTTTGTGCATTAATCTCTCATGTGGCACTGTATCAAATGCCTTTGCAAAATCTAAGTATATCACATCAACTGATTCCCCTTTATCTATATTTTTACTTACTTCCTCGTAGAATCTAATTAGATTAGTTTGACATGATCTATTTCTCCTAAAGCCATGCTGATTAGAACTCATAATCTTGTTTACACGAATATGCTCATCAATATAATCCCTTATAATCCCTTCAAATATCTTCCCCACTATTGATGTCAGACTAACTGGTCTATAGCTTCCTGGATCATCCCTGCTTCCCTTTTTGAAGAGTGGCACCACATCAGCTTTACGCCAATCCTGGGGTACCATGCCTGAGGATAATGAGTCTTGAAAAATTAAGAGTAAAGGTTTGTCTATAACAGTGCTAAGTTCACTTAACACCCTTGGGTGTATTCCATCTGGGCCTGGAGTTTTATTTACCTTAATATTTTTTAGTTTTTTCCTGATATCCTCTAAAAAAAACCCAGTTAGTGGTATGGACTGGCATGTTCTATTCTGTTCCAAAGTATCATTCAATGGTTCCTCTCTTGTGTATACTGAAGAAAAAAAACTGGTTTAGTACCTCAGCCTTTTCCCTGTCATTATTTATCATGCTACCCTCCACACATTTTAATGTACCTATATTATCCTTCTTAGATTTTTTGCTATTTATGTACTTAAAGAACCTTTTAGGGTTAGACTTAGAATCCTTGGCAATTAATTTTTCATTTTCAATTTTGGCTAATTTGATTGTTTTTTTGCATGCTTTGTTACATTCCTTATAAATATTGTATGCTGAGTCTGTACTATTTTCTTTTAATAATTTAAATGCCCTACGTTTTTTCCTAATTTCTTTTAACACATTTTTATTTAGCCATAACGGCTTATTTTTTTTATTTTTATTTTTATAACCATATGGTATGTATTGATATGTATATTTATTTAACAAATTTTTAAATATTATCCATTTATCCTCTGTATTTTTATTAGAAAATACATTGTCCCAATTTATATTATTTAATGATTTCCTTAAATCGTTGAATTTTGCTTTCTTGAAATTAAAAGTCTTAGTTAAGCCTTTAAAATACTGCATATGAAAAGAGATTTCAAATGTGACCATGTTATGATCACTGTTACCCAAATGTTCTTTAACTTCTATGTTTGATATTATATCTGTATTGTTTGATAGCACTAAATCCAATATAGCTTTACTCCTAGTTGGCTCCTCTATTAATTGTGACAAGAAGTTATCCCTGAGAACATTTAAAAATCTATCCCCCTTAGCTGAATTACTAGTTTCATTGGCCCAGTTTATATCAGGGTAGTTAAAATCTCCCATAATTACAGCACTGTTATTAGCAGCCTTACCTATTTGGATAAGTAGTTGAGTTTCCTCCGGGTCACTAATGTTGGGAGGCTTGTAGCATGTTCCTAGTAATATTTTTTTAGGATTTTTCCCCCCACTCTTTATTTCAACCCACAGGGTCTCTACATTGTCACTTGTATCATAAATATCTTCCCTTATTGTAGGTTTAAGGTCAGGTTTAATATACATGCAGATTCCTCCACCCCTTTTATTATTCCTGTCCCTCCTAAATAATGTATACCCCTCTAAGTTAACTGCCCAGTCATGTGAATCATCCCACCAAGTTTCAGTTATACTGATAACATCATAGTCCTCTTCTGCAACTAAGAGCGTCAGCTCCCCCATTTTACCTGTCATGCTTCTTGCATTTGTTGTCATACATTTAATTTTCATGTGCTTTCTGCTGCTACTTGGTGTACTTTCCTCTATACTTTCTAATGTGACATTTCTTAAGTCATCCCTTCCTTGAGATATTAATGGAGTGACATATTCAGACACTGATCTCTCTGTTCTATTTTGTTCAAATTGACCCTCCCCCCCTTTGCCTAGTTTAAAAGGTTCTCTAAACGTGCTACCATCCTTTCCCCCAACACACCTGCACCCATGTCATTCAGGTGCAATCCATCCTTACTGTACAATTTGTACCCTAGTGAAAAATCAGCCCAGTGTTCTAAAAAGTCAAACCCCTCATTTTTACACCATGTTTTTAGCCATGAATTAACAGACCTTAGCTCCTTCTGCCTTACTGAGTTAACACACGGCACTGGTAATATCTCAGAAAATATTACTTTGGATGTCCTTGCTTTAAGCTTGCTACCTAACTCCCTGAAGTCATTTTTTAGGACTCTCCATCTCCCACTGATTTCTTCATTAGTACCAATATGCACCATGACTGCAGGATCAGACCCGCATCCCTCTAACAATCTATCAATACGCTCCACAATATGCCTAACACGAGCCCCTGGAAGACAGCAAACTGTTCTATGTAAAGGGTCTGGATGACAAATTACCCTATCAACCTTCCTTATAATAGAGTCTCCTACCACCAACATCTGCCTCTGGCCCTGACTTGTATGCCCCTCTTCCATGACTGAAGGACTGCCCACCATAGTATGCTCCTCTTCCACAGCTAAAGGACTGTTCACTATACTAGGCAACACGGCCCTCTCTGACACTGCCACCCCTGAACTGATATCCCCAACATCTTCACTTAATCTTGCAAATCTATTGGGGTGTACCAGCTCAGAACTGGCCTGTCTCTTCCGCTTACTTCGCCCTCTAACTGTGACCCAGCTACATCCTGGAGTCTCCTCATCTGAATCCTCCCCATTCCCACTGCTGGAACCATTAACAACCAGCTCAGTCCTATCCATTTCCCTTTCAAGTGTCTGAATTTCATGTAGTGTTGCAATTCGTTCCTCCAGATCCCCAATACGAGTTTCTAAAGAGACAATATGCTCGCACTTGCCACAAACATATAATCCCAGAAGCGGCTGCTCCAGTGATGCAAACATGTGGCAAGCTGTACACTGAATGAGATTCTCACACATTCTTAATAAAAGGTTTAACTTAAAAGTATAAAATAAATATATTTCCCCTTGGTTACCCCAAAACCTTGTTTGCCTAACTACCTTGGTTAGCTAACTATTATACTTAAACAGACAATGTTACTTTAACAGAGAATCAATACAGCAAGCCTAAAAGAGCAAGCTCACAGAGTAAATGTGCTAAATTTATAGGCTTCCAAGGCCCAAACAGGTGAAAATAATCCCACCCCTAATTACCCACACAGACAGAAAAACAAACAACAAAAAAAATGGAATGCTAGAAATAAAGTTATTTAGTTATTTCCTTTTTTAAAAATAAAAATGCAACCCTTGCAAAGCAAATAATTTAGAAAATAGCTTGGTTAGCTATTATACTTAAACAGACAATGTTACTTTAACAGAGAATCAATACAGCAAGCCTAAAAGACATCCTATCACGGGCCATGCGTATAGATTCACCTATGTAAATAAGCGAGCATGGACATTTTATTAAGTAGACTATGTGTGTAGATTCACATGTGTAATAATCTCTTATAGAATACTTTTTACCCTTTCTTGGATGTACAAAACTATTACCTTTTATTATGGAACTGCAACTCATGCATCCCAAACATGGGAAGCATCCCAAATTTTTCTTATTTAAGAAAGTTTGTCTGTCCCTCTTTTTGGATCCCACATCAGTTTTTACCAAACGGTCCCCTAAATTTTTCACTCTTTTATAAGCCATAAGGGGTGCTTCTTTAAATTCTTTAATTTCTTTATTACAATCTTTTAGAATGTGCCAATGTCTCCTTATTATATTACTGATCTTATTACTTAATGGATTGTACTGTGTCACTAGCACTAGTCTATTTTGTTTTCCCTCTTTAGATGTTTTCCTATTTTCCTGTATTGCTTGTATTTGGTTATTAATGAGTGATTCAGGGTACCCCCTTTCCTTAAATTTATTTTTCATCTCCTCCAGCCTAAGTTTTTTCACACTTTCTTTTGAGTTAGAAAAGGACTTACAGAAGTTTTATAGGAACTTAAAATTGAAACTTTGGTTTAATCAAAAAGAAGGCATTGATATACAATCTGATAATGGAAGTCACATTAAGGACATGAGCTGGGCATTAAAACAGTTTAATTTGAGAAATAAAAGTACATTCAACCCTGTAATAATGAATCATAGTTTGAATACCTTTATGGATTTGGTAAATAATGATGTCAATGTATTGAGAAAGAACAACAAAAGGAAACAGAATGTAACATACAATCTTAACAAAAAGGAATATGAGGCTATTAAAACACTAAAAGATAAATCAGATAAGATCATAATAAAGAAAGCCGATAAGGGCGGAGCCACAGTCATTCTTGGGAGGGATTACTACATTAAAGAGATATATGAACAATTGGGAGACAGTGAGACATATAGGAAAATAGGATTTAACCCTGTATCTAAGATACAAAAAGAAATATCTAATATACTTGAGAAAGCATACAATGAGGGACTTATAGATAAAAAATTAAAAGAATTTTTGTTTAATAAAGACCCTAAAAATCCGATTTTCTATACAGTGCCAAAAGTTCACAAACACATCATGAAACCCCCAGGGAGGCCCATTGTGTCAAGTGTAGAATCAGCATTTACTAATATATCTACATTTTTAGATAACATCTTACAAAATGATGTATTACAGATACCATCATACATAAAAGACACAAGAGATTTTTTAGATAAAGTGGGTAATTTAGTGTTAGAATCAGACAAATTTATCCTCTTTACTATGGACATAAAAAGTCTATACACGGCCATAAAACATGAGACAGGGCTGGGTATAATTAGAAAAATTCTTTCTGCAAATATACAATACTCTAGAAAACAGGTAGACTTTGTTGAAAATCTATTAAGTTTAATCCTCTATTGGAACCACTTTCTCTTTGAGGATAGTTGGTACATTCAAATTAAAGGAACTGCTATGGGGACCAATGTTGCCCCATCATATGCCAACCTATTCATGAGTGAAATAGAAGAAAAGATTATCTATGAGAACGATATGTTTATCGAGTATGGAGCCACATGGTGGCACTACATAGATGATGTGTTTGGCATATGGTGGGGTAGCATTGAGCCCCTGTTACAATTTACCAAGAACATTAATTCAGCAATAAGAGGTCTGGAATTTTCAGTAGAATACAGCGAGGAGTCTGTTACTTTTCTTGACACACGAGTCATTAAAGAAGGAAATAAATTAAGTTTTGATATACATAAAAAAGTACAGACCGCAATACTCTGTTAAGATACGACAGTTTCCACCCAAAGAGTTTAATAGAATCCCTTCCCAAAAGCCAATTGTTAAGAGTTGACAGAATAGTGAGTAAGGAAAGTGTGAAAAAACTTAGGCTGGAGGAGATGAAAAATAAATTTAAGGAAAGGGGGTACCCTGAATCACTCATTAATAACCAAATACAAGCAATACAGGAAAATAGGAAAACATCTAAAGAGGGAAAACAAAATAGACTAGTGCTAGTGACACAGTACAATCCATTAAGTAATAAGATCAGTAATATAATAAGGAGACATTGGCACATTCTAAAAGATTGTAATAAAGAAATTAAAGAATTTAAAGAAGCACCCCTTATGGCTTATAAAAGAGTGAAAAATGTAGGGGACCGTTTGGTAAAAACTGATGTGGGATCCAAAAAGAGGAACAGACAAACTTTCTTAAATAAGAAAAATTTGGGATGCTTCCCATGTTTGGGATGCATGAGTTGCAGTTCCATAATAAAAGGTAATAGTTTTGTACATCCAAGAAAGGGTAAAAAGTATTCTATAAGAGATTATTACACATGTGAATCTACACACATAGTCTACTTAATAAAATGTCCATGCTCGCATATTTACATAGGTGAATCTATACGCATGGCCCGTGATAGGATGTCACAACATAGGTCCAACATTAGAAACAACAACACAGAAGCACCGGTATCACATCATTTTTTAAAATGCGGACATCAAATCAGTCAACTCAGATGGCAGATTATTGATAGTGTAGGCCCCCAAAGAAATGGTAGCAACAGAGAAAAGCTGTTAAAGCAAAAAGAAATGTTCTGGATTAGGGAATTAGAAAGTTTAGTGCCAAAAGGCATGAACAGAGAATATGATTGGGCAGTTTTCCTTTAAAACTTCAAAAATGAAAATTAAAATTGAAAGTTTGTTAAAACTGTAAAACCTAAACAAATATATTGAAAAAATCTTTTGATAAAAAGAATAAAGTTTAAAATATATATAGGCATATGTAGGATGTTTATTGCTGCTATGATAATAGACAGCAGGTTTTTAAATGCATTGTGTGTTATTTTAATAATAAAGGTGTAGTGATGATTTTTTACCACAAGAGGGCAGCAGAGCCACTAGTAAAGTGGTTGGCGCGAATTGTGAAGGATTTGAAATGTATAAAAAGGTTCATGATATTAAGCACATATGTAAAGCATGAGTAAGGGTTGTCACCCGAAACGTCGCTTGTCATTGTGAAATGTCTGTGTAATAAAAACACTTGAGACAAACTAAGAAGCGCTGTGGACATTCGTTGTGTACTGATAGATGTTCTGGTGTTTTTCTTGGGTTTTCAGTCTTGCATACCTATTTCCTCCATTTGCTCTCCTTCCACGAGTCATTGCTCGTATCGAACAGGAGAGAGCATCAGTGATTCTAATAGCCCCTGCATGGTCTCGCAGGATCTGATATGCAGACCTAGTGGAAATGTCTTCTCTCCCACCTTGGAGACTGCCTCTGAGGAAGGACCTTCTGATACAGGGTTCCTTCCTTCATCCAAATATCGTTTCTCTAAAGCTGACTGCTTGGAGATTGAACTCTTAGTTTTGTCTAAGCGTGTTTTTTTTCTGAGTTGGTCATTGAGACCATGATTCAGGCTTGCAAGCCAGTTACTAGAAAGATTTACCATAAGATATGGCATAAGGCTTCCCGGCCGCAACGGATAGTTAGAGAGCAGGACAGTTGTGGTGATCCTGTTAAACTCCGCTTCCATGGCTCTACACAGTCCCTTGGAGACCAGGTGGGAGTTTTTTTTTTTTACATAATAGGGCGGTTTTGTGCCCCAACATGGCCTCACATCCCTACAAATAACCTGACACCTTGAGGGGTTGGGACTACACTGAGCCTGACACACATAAACCCCTGGGACTGCATCCTTTGTCTCCAAGCTGGCCCTGCTTATCCACAAGATATAGTCACATACACTGTGCTTTTGCCCCTGAGGGTTTGGCCAATCCCTTATCGTCTGCAGAACTAGCCCTTTACCTTGGCTGTTATGGCGAGTGACCAGAGCCTAGCCAACAGTATAAAGGAAACCCCATTACTCACTACATAGGGTGATAAACATACACTGCTGAGCTACAAAATTGTCAGGATTTATTGGACTTTTAAATCTCCTGCAAGCAGAAATTTGGTAGGATTAAATATAAGGACCACAACTGCAGCAATATTAGTGTTGGGAAGTGTATGCCTGATATAAAAGAAAAAGGTATGGCAGCAGGGTTTTTTATCATGCAACACAGATCCCTTTAATATGTGGCTGAAAGGAAAATAGCTGCGATTTGTGGCGTTTAAGCTCAACACAGTATTTAACCTATCTGCCTTAGTAAATACTTTAGACTGATTCTAAGCGTTAATTGTAAGTGTGGTTAGCTTAGAATAAGGTAGAAATGATACATGATCAAAATTAGTAATAGTTATCTAAACAATGAATTAAATTAACACTTAGCAATGTAATAAGGTGAGAAGTGAATCTTAATAAAGTAAGGATTTGTAGTGAGACTGACTTGAATGATTTGTGCACAAGTTCATAGGAGCAGGGCTGTATAATCTTACCGCTTAGGAGCAAGGAGTTAGATGCGGTTTTTTAGATTAGTTGAATTCAAGGAGTTGAACACAGGAGATTGTTGCTGAGGCTTCAGAGTAGCTTTTGCGGTAGGCGCGCGCGCTCCGTTGGCGTGTGACGTCACCGCAAGATCCGGGTCTGTTGGAATTGGAGGTGTGCTCTAGGCAGATGTCTCCCAAGTATCGAGTCACTTGCAGGCAACAATATTGAAGCAGTGAATGCTTCCTATAGAGGAAATTTATAGGAGTACTGAATGAAGTAGGAATGTGGGAAACGTGACAAGAGGTAACCATGACAGGACCCCCCCTTCAAGGATCATCTCCGAGGATCAGGCGAAGGTCGGTCAGGATGTCTACAATGAAAACGGTTAACCAAGCGAGGAGCGGAGAGGTTAGCAGCCGGTTCCCAAGAATCCTCCGAATCAGGATAACCCTTCCAGTGAACCAAATACTGCAGACGTCCCCTGAAGCGTCGAGAATCCAAGATGTCTTGAACCTCATATTCCAATGAACCATCAGGAACGAGAGGTGCAATAGGCACAGCTGGGGAATGATGTCTGAGGGATCTGTATGGTTTGAGTAATGAGACATGGAACGTGGGATGACACTTCATCGTGGCAGGTAGAGACAAAGTGACAGCGTTGGAGTTCACCACCTTTACAATGGGAAAAGGTCCAATATAAACAGAGGTGAGTTTCTTGGAAGGGACTGGAAGATGCAAATTACGGGTGGACAACCAGACGTAGTCACCCACAGCGTAGGAAGGGGATGGCAACCTCTTCTTGTCATAGTGAAGTTTGTAACGATATTTCGCGGAGTCAATATTATCTTTAACCAAGGTAAAGGTGTCGGATATAGTGTTTAGCAATCCATTAATCACTGGGGATTGAGTTTGAGATGAGGAATCCCATTCGAAAGTAGGGTGGAATCCGTAGTTAATATAAAACGGAGTGAACTTGGTGGAGGAATGTTCGCTATTGTTAAAGGCAAATTCGGCGTAAGGAAGAAGTGTGGACCAATTATCCTGTCTAGCTGATACAAAACATCGTAAGTACTGTTCCAACCATTGGTTTGTTCTTTCAGTCTGTCCATTGGTCTGGGGATGAAAAGAGGTACTGAGCCTTCTAGTGATATTAAGAGAACGGCAGAGAAGACTCCAGAATTTACTTGTGAATTGACTACCCCTATCTGAAGTTATGGAATTTGGAAGTCCATGTAATTTGAAAATGTGTGTGAACATCAATGTGGCAGTTTCTGCAGCAGTAGGTAGTTTGTGGTATGGAACGAAATGTGCCATCTTGCTGAATAAATCCACAACAACCAGTATAGTATTCTTTTTGTGTGAGAGAGGGAGATCCACTATAAAATCCAAGGCAATATGAGTCCAAGGTCGATGGGGTGTTGGTAGTGGGAGGAGATATCCAATTGGAGCGAACTTCCCAGATTTAGTAGTGGTACAAGTCTTACAAGTTTGGACATAGTCAGTGGTATCAGAATGTAATGAGGGCCACCAAAAAAATCTCTTGACTAGCTCTTGAGTTTTATGTATACCCAAGTGTCCTAAAAGATGAGAATCGTGTAATGTTTTTAGGACAAGAGTCCTTAGTGGAGGAGGTACATAAACTTGTTGTTGATAGTAGTATAAACCATCCTGATGTTGGTTCAGGCTTTGAAGAGGTTTATGTGTGTCTGACTGTTGTTCTGTCCTGAAGAGGTCGATCTGTTCAGTTGTTAATGCCAGAAACCTATCTGCTGGAATCAAAGATGATTCAGTAGGAGGTATTTGGGGTTCTTCTAACTGTCTGGACAGGGCATCAGCCTTTTTATTCTTGTAAGATGGGCGATAGGTGATGAGATAGTTAAACCTGGATAGGAAAAGGTTCCAGCGTACTTGACGAGAACTGAGAGTACGGTTTGTCTTCAGGTATTCAAGGTTTTTGTGATCGGTATAGATAAGTATGGGTATGGGAGTTCCTTCCAGTAGATGTCTCCAATGTTCCAAAGAAGCTTTAATAGCTAATAATTCCTTATCACCTATTGGATAGTTGATCTCTGCTGGGTTTAAAAGACGTGAGAAATAGGCAACAGGATGTAATGGTTCCTTAGTAGTGATCCTCTGGGAGAGGATTGCCCCCAAGGCGAAGTTGGAAGCATCAACCTCTAGTATGTACTGAAGAGATGGATTTGGATAACGAAGAAATGGGGCAGAAGTGAAGGCAGTTTTGAGGTAGTCGAAGACAACCTGTAGCTGGTCATTCCAATGGAATTTATTAGTATTTTTAGTTAGATTAGTTAGGGGTCTGGAGAGGTTAGCGAAATTCTTGATGAATTTCCTGTAGAAATTTGCGAACCCCATAAACCTCTGGATGTCCTTTTTACACTTAGGAACAGGCCAATCTTGTACTGCTGTTATTTTATCAGACTCCATCTCAATACCTTTGGGGGTTATGGTGTAACCCAGGAATTTAATCTCTTGAGTGTGGAAGGTACATTTTTCCAGTTTGACATATAATGAGTGATCTCGTAGACGAGTCAAGACCAGGGTAACATGTTTTATATGTTCCTGAAGGTCTGAGGAGTAAATGAGGATGTCGTCTAAGTAAATGACCATAAACAAATCTAGGTAATCTTTGAAGATGTCGTTTATAAAATACTGGAAGGTTGCAGGAGCGTTACATAAGCCGAAAGGCATAACTGTGTATTCAAACAAGCCATATCTTGTTCTGAAAGCTGTCAACCATTCGTGGCCTTGTTTAATGCGTACTAAATTATAGGCTCCTCTGAGGTCCAGTTTAGTGTAATACATGGCACCCCTTAATCTGTCAATTAATTGAGGTATGAGAGGTAGAGGATACCGGTTTTTTATAGTGCGTTTATTTAGTTCCCTATAGTCTATGATGGGTCTTAATGACTGATCTTTGTTCTTTACAAAGAAAATCCCAGCACCAGCAGGGGAAGTGGAGTGGCGAATAAAGCCCTTCTGAAGATTTTCCTTCAGGTAACATCTTAGGTGTTCTAGTTCGGGTTCGGATAATGGGAAGACATGTCCATAAGGGATGTCAGCGCCAGGATATAGTTCAATTGGACAGTCGTAGATCCTATGAGGAGGTAGATGATTTGACTCTTTCTTATCGAAAACATCAGAGAATGAGGCGTATTCGATGGGAATTTGATTAGAAATATCCAGGAGTAGTTGTTCCTGATGGAGACAGGTGTTTATACAATATTGAGAGGAAAAGTTGACCTGTGAAGTGGACCAAGTTATGGTAGGGTCATGTTGTTTGAACCAAGTAATGCCAAAAATGATAGGAAACATTGGAGATGGTATTACATCGAAGGTGAGAAACTCAGTGTGTAAGGACTGTGTAGTAATGCGGAGAGGTATTGTGTGATATTTTATAGGCCCTGAGGTAATCTCATTGCCATCAACAAAACGGAGGAGACTGGGTGTGTTTTTTGTTATAAGTGGTATTTTATTATACACTGCAAACTGGTGATCAATATAATTGTGACTTGCTCCGGAATCTAGAATTGCTTCAGACTGGAGTCTGTGGTGTTCCCACTGTAAGAGAATAGGGAGGGTGCAGTGGTTAGAGCGGTGTTGTTTAGAAGTTAAACAGAAATGTGTGGCTCTTTGCTTACCCTTCCTGCGTAGGAGTTGTGCACAGTCCTTCACTGCATGATCCAAACCGCCACAGTACATGCATAGGTCCAAGGTTTTCCTTCTTAACTTTTCCTGTGGTGTAAGAGGTCCGCGGATGAACCCTATTTCCATAGGAGTCTCTGCAGCCCTAGATGGTGGCTTTTGTGAAGGAATGTTGGATGCAAGTGGTGATGGAAATTTTGTAATGGTTTCATGATGTATCTTTTCAGTACGTCTCTCCCTGATACGTCTATCTAGTGTGATGCAACTATCTACGAGTTTGTCCAAGGATTCAGGAAGTGGTTGTCTGGCTAGTTCATCCTTGAGGGATTCGGAGAGACCAAGCCGAAACTGATTTCTCAAGGAGAGATCATTCCATTGAGTATCAGCTGACCACTTCTTGAATTCTGCAATGTAGTCCTCCACTGGCCTTTTATTCTGGCGCAGGGACCTCATTGCAGTCTCAGCAGATAACTGCTTGTAGGGGTCATCATACAGCTGGCCCATTGCCTTGAAGAATTGATCCAATGAGTACAAAATGGGATCATTAATCTCAAAAAAGAGGTTTGCCCAGATGCGCGGCTCTCCGCGCAGGTATGAAATTGTTGTGAGTACCTTTAAGTGGTCATTAGTATAAGTTTTTGACTTTAACTGAAAATAAAGAAAACAGGAATTTCTAAACTCCCTGAACTCACTTCTTATACCACTAAATGGTTGTGGTGGGTTTGGCTGGGGTTCAGAAGTAGTGTGAATTGCTTTCAAAGTGTCAAATTTCTCATCAATATATAACTTTAATGTTTTGTTTTCAGTTTGCAAGGCAGTAAGGCCTTTTGAAAGATTATCAACTGTTGTTGTGAGTGTGTCAATATGGGCTACTAGGGCTGCTGGGTCCATTTTAGGCTTCAATATTAATGTCAGGATTTATTGGACTTTTAAATCTCCTGCAAGCAGAAATTTGGTAGGATTAAATATAAGGACCACAACTGCAGCAATATTAGTGTTGGGAAGTGTATGCCTGATATAAAAGAAAAAGGTATGGCAGCAGGGTTTTTTATCATGCAACACAGATCCCTTTAATATGTGGCTGAAAGGAAAATAGCTGCGATTTGTGGCGTTTAAGCTCAACACAGTATTTAACCTATCTGCCTTAGTAAATACTTTAGACTGATTCTAAGCGTTAATTGTAAGTGTGGTTAGCTTAGAATAAGGTAGAAATGATACATGATCAAAATTAGTAATAGTTATCTAAACAATGAATTAAATTAACACTTAGCAATGTAATAAGGTGAGAAGTGAATCTTAATAAAGTAAGGATTTGTAGTGAGACTGACTTGAATGATTTGTGCACAAGTTCATAGGAGCAGGGCTGTATAATCTTACCGCTTAGGAGCAAGGAGTTAGATGCGGTTTTTTAGATTAGTTGAATTCAAGGAGTTGAACACAGGAGATTGTTGCTGAGGCTTCAGAGTAGCTTTTGCGGTAGGCGCGCGCGCTCCGTTGGCGTGTGACGTCACCGCAAGATCCGGGTCTGTTGGAATTGGAGGTGTGCTCTAGGCAGATGTCTCCCAAGTATCGAGTCACTTGCAGGCAACAATATTGAAGCAGTGAATGCTTCCTATAGAGGAAATTTATAGGAGTACTGAATGAAGTAGGAATGTGGGAAACGTGACAAGAGGTAACCATGACAAAAATACAGAGGAAGGGGGGGAGGAAAATAAAACCCCTAGCATCATACTCAGGGGAGTGAATAGTGAACAGTGAGTTTAACATTCATTTAAGTAGCAAGAATTGTCAGCCGTATAGGAATCAGTCCGGGGTGTAACCCAACTGCTAGTGTGAATAGAAAAACACACGCTAGCACACTGAGAAATAACTAGGACGTGACCCACTCAGGAAACAGACAAGATAGGTTTCAAGAAATAATAATTGTTCCTTTAAGCAGGCTTGTAACAAACAAAAAGACAAAGTTCTCTTTTGCAGCTTGTAAAAGTAATAGTCCCTTTAAGCAGGCTTGTAACTAACAAAAAGACAAAGTTCTCTTTTGCAGCTTGTAAAAGTAAATGTCCCTTTAAGCAGGCTTGTAACAAACAAAAAGACAAAATTCTCTTTTGCAGCTTGTAAAAGTAAATGTCCCTTTAAGCAGGCTTGTAACAAACAAAAAGACAAAGTTCTCTTTTGCAGCTTGTAAAAGTAAATGTCCCTTTAAGCAGGCTTGTAACAAACAAAAAGACAAAGTTCTCTTTTGCAGCTTGTAAAAGTAAATGTCCCTTTAAGCAGGCTTGTAACAAACAAAAAGACAAAGTTCTCTTTTGCAGCTTGTAAAAGTAAATGTCCCTTTAAGCAGGCTTGTAACAAACAAGAAGATATATATCCAAGAGAAGGTTTAAGGATAAGGCATAAGCAAGGTCAGGCAGGCAGAAGTCGGTATCCAAAAATCAGAAGCAGAGATCAGGCAAAAGCTAGGTCAGGCAGGCAGTAGTCGATATCCAAATAACAGTAATAGGGTAAGGCAAAAGCTTGGTCAGGCAGGCAGGAGTCGGTATTCAAACAACAGTAGAAGGGATTAGACAAGAGCTAGGTCAGGCAGGCAGAAGTCGGTACACAAGAGAAGCAATATATTCAAGTACTCACAGACGCCGGGGAATCAAACAAACAGGCCCCGAGTACGATCTCCCGCCGGAGTTTAAAGGCAGGAGCGGTGACGAATACAGAGGGGTGTGTCAGAGGATGCGTCACGTTGCTAAGCGACGTGACGTCATCCACACTGAGAAGCTCCGGGAGCCGCAGTGACACGGCGATGAACGGAGAAATCATGACAGCACCCCCCTCCTCAAGAACCCCTCCGGGGAATAGGACCAGGTTTAGCAGGATGAGACTTGTGGAAGGCCTTTATTAAAGCAGGAGCATTTACTTGATGAGCTGGCTCCCAGGAACGTTCCGTGACTGGATAACCTTTCCAATGAATGAGATAATACAATTTCTTGCCACAGAGTTTGGAATCCAGAATATGACTGATCTCAAACTCAGGATGTCCATGGACAAACAGAGGTGGAGGTTTAGAAAGGGGTTTAGAATACCTGTTGGACATCATGGGTTTTAGAAGAGAAACGTGGAATACCGGATGGACTTTGAGAGTCTTAGGTAAAGCCACTCGGTAAGCAGTGGAACACACTTGACCCAGTATTCGGAAAGGACCCACGTATCGTGGTCCCAGTTTGGTAGAAGGTTGTTTCAGGCGAAGAAAACGAGAGGAAATCCAAACTTTATCGCCAGGACGATACTTGGGAGCCTTCTTCCGTCGAAGATCTGAAAAGAACTTGTAACGTTTAGAAGTTACAGAGAGGATACGATGTATTCTTCGCCAATGTCGGGTTAATCTTCGGGCAGAAAGATCAGAAGCAGGATTTTCTGTGGAAGAAGTATGCAAAGGAAATGTTCTGGGCTGAAATCCGTAAGCCGCCTGAAAAGGAGATGTCTGAAGGGAGGAATTATACCGGGCGTTATGAGCCAATTCAGCCAAAGGAAGGTTAAGAAGTCCAGTTAGAGTGAAAATGATCCACATAATGTCTGAGATATGTTTCAAGACACTGATTTACCCTTTCAGTCTGGCCGTTAGATTGTGGATGATGAGAAGTAGACAGGGAAATTGAAGTTCCAAAATGTTTACAAAGTGACCTCCAAAATCGGGAAACGAACTGTACCCCTCTATCTGAAACAATATCCAGAGGAAATCCATGGATTCTTACAATATGCAAAATAAAAAGTTCAGAAAGTCTTTTAGCAGACGGTAATCCTGGTAGGGGAACAAAATGAGCAGTCTTAGTGAACCTGTCGACCACTACCCAAATAGTGTTGTTTCCAGATGACAACGGAAGGTCGGTAATGAAGTCCATGGATATATGCGTCCAAGGCTGATGAGGTATGGGCAACGGTTGGAGCAACCCAGAAGGAAGTTGGTGAGGAGTCTTATTTATGGCACATTGTGTGCATACTGAGACGTAATCTTTAACATCTTGAGAGAGAGTAGGCCACCAGACATGCTGTTTGAGATTTCGAATGGTGATACTGATACCAGGATGTCCAGAAAGGGGACTATCATGAGCCCAAAATAGAAGCTTGGAACGAAGGCGTTCAGGAACAAAGAGTAAACCATCAGGAGGTTTACAGGACAAAGGAAGATTCCTTTGAGCGGACTGTAATTCTTGTAACCAAGAAGTTGTTAGCTGGGCTATGACTTCATGAGGTTGGAGAATGGTACCAGATTCAGGAATTGGGGTATCTTGAAATTGTCTGGAAAGGGCGTCTGCCTTAATATTTTTTGAACCAGGTATGTAAGACAAATTATAGTGAAACCGGGAGAAAAATAACGACCAGCGTGCTTGCCTGGAATTCAATCGTTTGGCTGTTTGGAGATAAAGAAGGTTTTTATGATCAGTGAGTATGGTAAACGGCAAAGAAGTACCCTCCAGCCAATGCCTCCATTCGTCCAAGGCCATTTTAATGGCAAGCAACTCTTTATTGCCTACGTCATAGTTAAATTCAGAAGGAGTGAATTTTTTAGAGAAAAATCCAACAGGATGAATCATTCCAGTCTCTGGTATTCGTTGAGAGAGAACAGCTCCAGCAGCAACAGAAGAAGCATCAACTTCCAGGATAAACTGAAAATCTGGATTTGGGTGACGGAGAATAGGTGCAGAAGAAAAAGCTTCTTTGAGAGACTCAAAAGCCTCTATAGCCTCAGGAGGCCACTTTTTGCAATTTTGCCCCTTTCTAGTGAGAGAAGTAAGGGGAGAAGTAATAGTAGCAAAATTCTTGATGAACTTCCTGTAATAGTTGGCGAAGCCCAGAAAACGTTGCAAAGCCTTCAGAGAATCAGGTCTAGGCCACTCCAAGATGGCAGAAAGTTTAGTAGGATCCATTTCAAATCCAGATGCCGATATTACATAACCCAGAAAGGGTATGGATTTTTGATGGAAAGAACATTTCTCCAGTTTAGCAAACAGATGGTAATCTCTTAAACGTTGAAGTACTTTCCTGACGTGGTGCACATGATCTTGGTGACTTTGAGAAAAAATCAAGATATCGTCAAGGTATATGATGACAAAAATATTTAAAAAATCACGAAAGATCTCGTTCACAAAATGTTGAAAAACCGCCGGAGCATTGCATAGCCCAAAAGGCATGACCAAATACTCGTAATGCCCAAATCGAGTGTTAAAAGCAGTCTTCCATTCATCTCCTTGTCGTATACGGATAAGATTGTATGCACCACGTAGATCAAGTTTAGTAAATATAGTAGCTCCCTGAAGATAAGTAAAAAGTTCAGGAATAAGGGGTAGAGGATAACTGTTCTTGATGGTAATCTGATTTAATCCTCTGTAATCAATACAGGGTCGTAATCCACCATCCTTCTTTCCTACAAAAAAGAAACCAGCCCCTACAGGGGAAGAGGAGGGTCGAATAAATCCTCTAGCCAGATTGTCCTTAATATATTCTTCCAAAGCCACGTTTTCAGGTTTAGAAAGTGGATATGTCTTGCCTCGAGGATAGGTAGCCCCAGGAAGGAGATCAATGGGGCAATCAAAGGGGCGGTGAGGAGGAAGACGTTCAGCTTCCTTTTTGGAGAAAACATCCACAAAGTCATGATAAGGCATAGGTAGAGAATCGGGAGTTTCGATTGTGAGAGCAATAGTGAGTGGTAACTTGGTGATCTTTTGAAGACATTTAGTCAGGCATGTAGATCCCCAGGAGGTGAGTTCGCCACAAGTCCAAGAAAAAGTAGGATTATGCACTTGGAGCCAGGGTAGTCCCAAGATAATGGGAAATTGAGGAGTGGGAATGACATCGAAACAGATTGTCTCGGAATGAAGTATTCCTACAGTGAGAAGTAAAGGTTGAGTAGCAAACTGAATGTATCCGGAACCCAATGGATCTCCACTGACCGTAGAAACTGAAATTGAATACTCTTTCTTTAGTAAAGGTATAGAGTGAGTAGAGACGAATGTGGAATCAATGAACACTCCTCCAGCACCAGAGTCGATAAGAGCTTGGGTATGAATCTTATTATGTCCGGTTTGAAGGGTTACTGGAACAAAAAGTTTCTTGTATAGGGAATGACTACTGTTTTGGCTTAACCCAGTTCCCTGGACTAGAGTTAA
This sequence comes from Bombina bombina, assembly GCF_027579735.1. Taxonomy (NCBI): domain Eukaryota; kingdom Metazoa; phylum Chordata; class Amphibia; order Anura; family Bombinatoridae; genus Bombina; species Bombina bombina. Next base: position 1,106,652,467 of record NC_069501.1, read on the forward strand.
GCCCTGGCTTTTACTGGCCTGGTAGGACAATCCCTTAATAAATGCCCTTTAAGGCCACAGTACAAACACAAGCCAAGAGAACGTCTTCTCAAGCGTTCTGTCTCTGTTAATTTTATACTTCCCACTTCCATGGGTTCAGCCTGATCTGGAGTAGGAGAGGCAGGAGTGACTGGATTAGAAAAACGAGGAGCCAAACGAAAAGGAGTTCGAGATGATGACCTCTGTGTTCTATCCTTTTCTTGTTGGCGTTCACGAAATCTGGCGTCGAGACTGATACAAAGATTTATTAAGGCTTCCAAGGATTCTGAAAGCTCCCGATACACCAATTCATCCTTGAGACGCTCCGAAAGTCCTTTACGAAAAACGGCTCTAAGAGCTCCCTGATTCCAGGTAGTTTCAGAGGCCAGGGTGCGGAACTCAATTGCATATTGAGAAACTGGTTGACTACCTTGACGTAAATCCAAGAGAGTAGCTTCAGCAGCGGATGACCTTCCAGGTTTATCAAATACATTTGAAAATACAGAGAGAAAAGTATCAACATCCAGAAGTATAGGGTCATTCTTTTCAAGCAAAGGTGATACCCAAGCCAAAGCTTTTCCTTTCATTAAGGATATAAGAAATGTTATTCTAGAAGAGGGAGTAGCAAACAGAGTAGGGCTATTTCGGAAATGGAGACGACACTGATTGAGAAAGCCCCTACATTCTTCAGGATTCCCATCATATTTATCTGGAAGGGGTATCCTGGGACTCAGTTGTACCTGAGACTGGTTGTTTGAAATCGAAGGGGGTAATGCCTCATTAGGATTAGGATTGGGATTAGGATTGGGAGGTGTAGTAGCAACCAAATTTTGTAATAAAGCAGTTATTTGATCAAGTTTAGTGTCCAGGGATTGTAAGTGAGTGGCATGAGATCCTAGTAACTGTCCCTGGTGGGCCACGGCCATGGATAATTCAGTGGGGTCCATTTTGGCCTGTTTGTAATGTCAGCCATATAGGAATCAGTCCGGGGTGTAACCCAACTGCTAGTGTGAATAGAAAAACACACGCTAGCACACTGAGAAATAACCAGGACGTGACCCACTCAGGAAACAGACAAGATAGGTTTCAAGAAATAATAATTGTTCCTTTAAGCAGGCTTGTAACAAACAAAAAGACAAAGTTCTCTTTTGCAGCTTGTAAAAGTAATAGTCCCTTTAAGCAGGCTTGTAACTAACAAAAAGACAAAGTTCTCTTTTGCAGCTTGTAAAAGTAAATGTCCCTTTAAGCAGGCTTGTAACAAACAAAAAGACAAAATTCTCTTTTGCAGCTTGTAAAAGTAAATGTCCCTTTAAGCAGGCTTGTAACAAACAAAAAGACAAAGTTCTCTTTTGCAGCTTGTAAAAGTAAATGTCCCTTTAAGCAGGCTTGTAACAAACAAAAAGACAAAGTTCTCTTTTGCAGCTTGTAAAAGTAAATGTCCCTTTAAGCAGGCTTGTAACAAACAAAAAGACAAAGTTCTCTTTTGCAGCTTGTAAAAGTAAATGTCCCTTTAAGCAGGCTTGTAACAAACAAGAAGATATATATCCAAGAGAAGGTTTAAGGATAAGGCATAAGCAATGTCAGGCAGGCAGAAGTCGGTATCCAAAAATCAGAAGCAGAGATCAGGCAAAAGCTAGGTCAGGCAGGCAGTAGTCGATATCCAAATAACAGTAATAGGGTAAGGCAAAAGCTTGGTCAGGCAGGCAGGAGTCGGTATTCAAACAACAGTAGAAGGGATTAGACAAGAGCTAGGTCAGGCAGGCAGAAGTCGGTACACAAGAGAAGCAATATATTCAAGTACTCACAGACGCCGGGGAATCAAACAAACAGGCCCCGAGTACGATCTCCCGCCGGAGTTTAAAGGCAGGAGCGGTGACGAATACAGAGGGGTGTGTCAGAGGATGCGTCACGTTGCTAAGCGACGTGACGTCATCCACACTGAGAAGCTCCGGGAGCCGCGGTGACACGGCGATGAACGGAGAAATCATGACAAGAATCAGCTGAAAAGACCACTTGAATTGCTGCCACCCTTGAATTTTTGCATCACTACTAAAACCCCCCTTCAATATTTATCATCTTTTAACACACTAGCAGACGCATGCCCATGAAAGTAGATAAGTACTTTCAAAAGCTTTCACCCTCCATAAAAGACAACATGAGCTACAAAACAACAGAAAGAAAACAGAGACACACAGCTGAAATTCACGCTGACAATCCAATACAAATAGATCATCCAATCCACCATAATGGAGACCAATCTTCACTATTACAAAAGGTAAAGACTTTTTTTTACCCAAGATTGAATCTTTGCAAGCTGGAGTGGACACTGTCACGAGTGAGGTGCGCCAATTCTCCACACGGCTCAGCACGGCTGAAACACGTATTTCAGATGTGGAAGATCAACAAACAAGCTCAGAGTCCTCTCTTAAGCAACTTCTCAAGCCAAACCAAATTTATCCAAGATCGAGTCGATGACTTGGAGACTAGAAGTAGACGCAACAATCTTTGAATAGTGGGGGTACCAGAATCAGTCAAGGGTAGAGATCTCCTATAATTTGCTGCCTTAACACTTGCTAAATTGATGGGCATACCGTCAGAGATACTTCCTATAGATGTAGAAAGGCTGCACCTCGTGGGCCCCGAAAGAACCCTGGAACACATAAAGATGAAGCCTTGACAGGTCATATTCAAATGCCTAAACTTTCAAGAAAAGCTCAAGATTCTGAGGGCATATTGAGTTCGGAAAGAGATTGTGTATGAAGGTAGGAAACTCCGGATCTTTCAAGACCACTCGGCCAAAGTCACGAAGCAAAGAAAGGAATTTGCACCTCTATGTTCGCGCCTACACAAACAGGGTAGACAAGTGGCTCTACTTTTCCCAGCTAAACTCCGTCTCCAGGCACCCTCGGGAATCAAGTTTTTCCACTTACCCCAAGCCTTGCAGAGCTATTTAGCCACAGAGGAACAACAAGCACGCCCCTGAGCGAATTTTCTTGAAGTAACCCAAGTGCAATTTTGGACCCATTCCAGCTTCACAAATGGATGTAGAATCCTTACTCTTACCCACTCTGCAAGCGGCCTATTGGTGCTTGCTTCTGACGCAGCTGTGGGGGATTTGGGATCCTCACTTTACCTTACAGGTTGATAAAACCTCTCCCTGGGATCCCTGGACTCTATCCCAGGCTACTCTATTTCACGTGAGAACGAAAATATGTTTGTTTGAATTGAATGTTATTAACATTAATGTTAGAGTTTTTTGTTATGTTTTTATTAGATTTTATACTGTTTTATGGTTCAGTGTGGGGGGTAGTTGGTGAGCTACTTGTTCCTTAAGGCCCTTGGTGTGCAAATATGATTGCTCACGGAGTGACCCACTCCACCGTGCGGGCTCCGGCCCTGGTACACCTTCACTGCTGGAACAATATACTCGCCATAGGTTGTTTTGGGCTCTGAGACACTTATGCTTCTGCGGGAAGCTATTGGGATTATTGTTTGCTATGATAGTTGAATTGTTGGCCTGGTTGGGTGGGGCAGCGGGATACTTAGAGGGATTGCAGTTTAACTTGCTGTCAATAAGAACACAACTCATTACTGTTATCACTAACTTCGCTTTGTGGCTTGTCTTGGTGTTTGGCATGATCACTCTACTTCGTTTATGTTCAGTGGAGAGTCATCATATCCCACACTCTCGAGCCTGCACACAGACAAGACAGAAACTGGATGGTGGGCTTGACACATCTCTCATTGTTTTGCATGTATTCTCATTTGCATTGCTTTTTGGTTTGATATGGGGTGGATCTGCGTCTACCTTGCTTAGAGCGAACCGGATTCCTTTTTTGGTACTTCCCCTACTGGCCGCATAGCCAGCCCCTGCAGTCTACGGGAGCGGGACGTTGGGTCCGTGGAGACAGACCTCAGACGAACATACATTTGTGGGTTCTGCGGCTCAGTTGTTTTGTGCCTGTCAATACTGGTCCCTGATTCTCTTACATGTTGGCTCTTCCCCTTCAGTTCATCCCCATCTCTCCTTTCTTACTCCATCTCTGTCTGCTCCGAGAACTCCTCTCATAGCAGTCTATGCCACTTAGATTAGTGACTGGAATGTCGGGGGTATCAATTCACCTATAAAAAGAAAGTCGATTCTCACACATCTTAGACGGGTGGGTACTGATATAGCTTTCCTTCAGGAGACCCTCCTGACTGATTAAGAGCATCTCAAGCTCAAAAGGGATTGGGTGGGGGAGACTATGTTCCTATCACACACTAGTGCGAGTAGGGGTCTGGCCATTTTGTTTGGCAAAAAACTGACCACAACTATTATACACTCTCATACTGACGTGGCAGGCAGATGCTTGGTTGTACAGGCTCAGGTCAATAATACCAATTATTTTGTAACGTTTACACACCCAACCATAGATCACCAATTTTTTGGGGTACATTGATACAGGCTTTAGATTGATAGTGGGAGGTGATTTTAACTTGTCACCTTCACATATGCTTGATAGATTGTATAAATAAAAAGAGAGAAGCGCTCAACCTGGGAACGAACAATAGCATAATAGCTTGCTCTATGGCTAGTTACCACCCAAGAAGCAGCCTCTTTTTGTTCAACATGTGCCTTTCACGGAGAAGAACTTTCCTGAAGCATATCAGTCTGATCCTGACTTCACAGTACAGTCCAGCCCCGAAATAGCAGGCAATCCCTCTCTGAATGAGAGAAACAGCAAAACCCCAGACGTACGTTTCGGCCTATTGTGGGCCTCGTCAGTGAGATGCAGCCATATCCCTCTAGGCACACTGAGCAACGGGTCCACGTCTGGATTCCCGCATAACACTTAGGGAGACTTCCCAAAATGTCATAATTTGCATAAATAAAAAGAGAGAAGCGCTCAACCTGGGAACGAACAATAGCATAATAGCTTGCTCTATGGCTAGTTACCACCCAAGAAGCATCCTCGTTTTGCTCAACATGTGCCTTTCACAGAGAATAACTTTCCTGAAGCATATCAGTCTGATCCTGACTTCACAGTACAGTCCAGCCCCGAAATACCAGGCAACCCCTCTCTGAACAAGAAACAGCAAAACCCCAGACGTACGTTTCGGCCTATTGTGGGCTTCGTCAGTGAGATGCAGCCATATCCCTCTAGGCACACTGAGCAACGGGTCCACGTCTGGATTCCCGCCTCACACTTAGGGAGACTTCCCAAAATGTCATAATTTGCATAAATAAAAAGAGAGAAGCGCTCAACCTGGGAACGAACAATAGCATAATAGCTTGCTCTATGGCTAGTTGCCACCCAAGAAGCAGTCTCTTTTTGCTCAACATGTGCCTTTCACAGAGAAGAACTTTCCTGAAGCATATCAGTCTGATCCTGACTTCACAGTACAGTCCAGCCCTGAAATACCAGGCAATCCTTCTCTGAACGAGAGAAAAGGCAAAACCCCAGACGTACGCTTCGGCCTATTAGCCACCCTGTGGCTAAGGGACAGGGTGGTTAATGATCCGTATATAAATTACAAGGCTAGGTTTGAGATCAAGATTTTTAACAGACTATATTCAGATCTCAATTTGTGTGATATCTGGAGACTACGCCAGCCCAAGGGTAAAGATTTCACTTGCCTCTCCAAGGCTAAATCAACTTTATCTAGAATTTACCTCTTCCTGATATTCAACTCCCTGATCCCTTTAGTTCAACATGACAAAATACATGATATATTAATCTCTGACCATGCACCGGTTGAGATGACCTTAGAATCCCAGGGGCTGAGCCCAAATAGAAATACATTACGCTTCCCACTTATCTAACCTCGTCAGAGGCTTTCACAAAATTTCTTACTCACTGCTGGACGGATTACTATACTAAGTCAGTACTCACAGGTCACATAATTTCTTATGTCGCTAATATTAAACCCAAAACCCAACAGAGATACATTGAATTGCAGAGGAAACTAGGCTGCGGGTATCAAACATATCACACAATCAAAACAGGTGCAACCTTAGATTTAAATATCGCAGCTAAGGAAGACCTGGATGCATTCCCCAAACAACAGGCTGCCTCTGGCCTTCTAAAAACGTCAAGCAAGCATTATAGATACGGTGGTAGATCGGGTAAGCTGCTAGCATCCCTTACAAAACTTCATACAGCAAAAACAAATGTAGCCGCACTCAGATCCCAGGGTAGGACACTCACATCTCCTTTGGAGGTGGCACGCTGTTTTGCACAATAATACACACAGTTATACACCAAGCATCCCCTCAGCCCTATAGATGCCCAACCGGACTTTTGGTGGTCTCTCACGCTGCCCCAGCTAACGCGGGATCAACTTGATAGTTTAAAGCCCCCATCACCACTGACGAAATATCCCTCACCCTTAAATCCATATCATCTGGAAAGGCACCAGGTCCAGACGGGCTAACGATTGAATTCTAGCGCACCCTCCAGTTGCAGATCTCCCCCACCTTAGCTAGACTCTAACGCTTACTTCCAAGGCACTGTAATACCCTCACAAAGTTTCTCCTCTGCTCACATAACCCTTATCCCCAAACCAGGCAAGGACCACACCCTACCGGAATCCTATTGTCCTATATCCCTACTGAACTCCGATTATAAAATCCTAATAAATTCTAGCAAACTGCTTAAAAGTCATACTCCCAAACTTATTACACACAGATCGGTTGTTAACTTACGCAGAGTCTTACATGTAATCATTCATTATTGGAGCCGGGGGGGGGGGGGTGAGGGCGCAAAGGTGGGGGAATCGGAGGCCTTCCTGCTATCTTTAGATGCAGAGAAGGCCTTTGATCAAGTTGAGTGGCCACATTGCCTGCATACAATGCGGTGTTTCAATTTCCAAGGTTCATTCTTAGTTAATTCATAAAATATACACAAATCCCACAGCTCGTATTATGCTTAACGGACTATTCTCCCCCGACTTCACCCTACAAAGGGGTACCTGACAGGGTTGCCCACTATCACCCCTACTTTTTGATCATGCCCTGGAACCACTGGCATCTAAACTTAGGCAGAATTTCCCAGGCATCACTATCCAAGGTATCCCTTTTGTAGAAATGGAAGATATATAGAGGGCAACTCCTAGTGCAGATCAGTTAGCTTTAAATTCTCCCACTAACAACTCCCCTTGGAAGAATACTCACACAGTGGGAAGCACACTATAGTGCTAATGCAGCCTGCTGGGTATATTGCAGTGGCCCAGCGCACATATACACTCTGGTAATGAACAGTTCCAAGGTTTTTTTGCAGGATGTTCCAATAAAACAACAGGAGACTTCAGTGGATAAAAGGAACTTTTATTCGGTTTGCTTATGAGACTGCTGGTCAGCAGCCTTCTGAGAGAATTACGGCTCATTCCACTAGAGCTGTTTCCTCTTCTTGGGTTTTCAAAAATGAAGCTTCTGTAGAACAAATTTGCAAGGCTGCAACTTGGTCTTTTCTGCATACTTTTTCCAAATTTGATACTTTTGTCTCGGCTGAGGCTTCCTTTGGGAGAAAGGTTCTTCAAGCGGTGGTGCCTTCTGTTTAGGTCTGCCTGTCTTGTCCCTCCCTATTCATCTGTGTCCTCTAGCTTGGGTATTGATTCCCAACAGTAATTGATGAAGCCGTGGACTCACCATATCTTAGGAAAGAAAACAAGATTTATGCGTACCTTATAAATCCAGTGATTTAGGCCATTTTTGGGCATATCATTTTTTTGGTCAGGGAGAATGTAATGAGAATAGTTAAATAATATACAGTGAGCAGTGATGGTTACAGTTTGCCTTGCAGTTGCACTGCAGTGATTGAAAAAATAATGAAAACAAGTAAAGACAGTACATGATACCCTAACCCTGGCTTAATTTCATGCTAGTTTGTGAGCAGATAAGATACCTCTAGAATCTGGATATTTATTGTGGTGCTGTGCCTCTTTTAGAAACCACAATTTTTGAGCCAGAAGTTACACTAGTAGAGTATAACACATAAAATACTAAGCAAATATAGGAATCATTCAATTTAACTTTTGTTCACTTTCAGTTCAATCAATGCTTCAATGCCCATTTTTGCAGCTAAGCCAGAACCACAACTCTCACTCCCTAACAAAGAAATTGTAGCTCTTCTTTTCACAATACTTAGGCAATACTTTGTAAACAGCTCAGGGGGGCTGAGGACAGGTAGTACGGTACCGTTTAATAAAACAGAAATTAGCTAAGTAATACAGTCTAGTTTACAAGTTTACTGTACATAAGATAGATATCTCTTTATATGGGGGCTAGAAGGGGGGCTCACATGCAAGTCAACTCAAGTAGTCAACACTGTCAACATTTTAGAAGACTGGAAATGTCATAGATTATAGATTATTTGATTTAATTATCTTGATTTTGTCTGCACGAGTCTGCAGTGTTTTTCCTTTGCAATCGCTTGATAAATACGAAGTTATAATAACGAATCAACGATTAAACACTTTTTTAATACATAGCATTTTTTTTCCACTGCAGATAGGATAGGTAGCCTAGACCTATCCTATCTGCAGTGGAAAAAATACTATATTATTAAGAAGTGTTTAATCGTTGATGATTCGTTATCATAACAAGCAATTTTGCAAAGGAAAAACACTGCAGACTCGTGCAGCAGACAAAATCAAGATAATTAAATCAAATAATGACATTGTGGCAGCGGCTAGCTCTAAGTCTCTCTCTGACTCCCTTAGGTCTCTCAGCAATATTCAATGGCACTGACGACTGTGGCAGTGCCCTGGCCTGGCCCCTACCTGAGTTAAGTCGTGAGGAGTCCCAGACTGTCCACTCAGCTGATTGACTGACTCCCTTACGCCTGCTGGCCACTCTCCACCGCACCGATCAGTGAGTCTCCGTCTCCTGTCACACTGACTTCTTCTTGTCTGCCTGGGAGATCCCAGCCATGTGTGCCCCAACAGACAGGAAGGCGGCTGTTTCAAAACATCACGTGACCTCGGCGAAAAGCCGGTCACGTGACCGCTGGCGTTAAGCCGCCTGTCAAAATAAATTTTTTTTAAAGCCACATATTCTGGCAGCGACTGGGGTAAGTGCCTCCCCAAAAAATCTGCCGCATTAGGCACCGGCCTTGTTGGCCTATCCTTTAACACGCCCCTGTATAAATCAATTTCTCCAACATTGGTGTGTCCGGTCTACGGCGTCATCCATAACTTGTGGGAATATTCTCCTCCCGAACAGGAAATGGCAAAGAGCACTGCAAAAGCTGTCCATATAGTCCCTCCCAGGCTCCGCCCCCCCAGTCATTCTCTTTGCCGCTCTGAACAAGTAGCATCTCCACGGAGATGGTAAGAGTATGTGGTGTTTAGTTGTAGTTTTTATTCTACTATCAAGAGTTTGTTATTTTAAAATAGTGCTGGTATGTACTATTTGCTCTGAAACAGAAAAAGATGAAGAGTTCTGTTTGTGAGAGGAGTATGATTTTAGCAGCAGTAACTAAAATCGATTGCTGTTCCCACAAAGGACTGTTGAGATGAGATAACTTCAGTTGGGGGGAACAGTTGGCAGACTTTTCTGCTTAAGGTATGACTAGCCATATTTCTGACAAGACTGTGTAATGCTGGAAGGCTGTCATTTTTCCCCTCATGGGGATGGGTAAGCCATTTTCTTAGTCTCAAATAGAATAAAGGGCTTAATATGGGCTATAAAACTGGTAGACACTTTTATGGGCTAGATTGATTGCTTTATTTAGGCATTTTATACAGTTTGATGTTGAAATTCACACTTTATAACTTTGGGGAAAGTTTTTTTACGTCAGGCACTGGTTCAGACACCTTCTCAGTCAGGAAGGGCCTTCTCTGTAGTAGGCAGAGCTTCATTTTCGCGCCATTACTGCGCAGTTACTTTTGAGAGCAGTACATGAAGCTGCATGTGTGTGGGTCTGGAATTAGTTGAAAAGGTTCCTAGAAGGCTTCATTTGGTATCGTATACTCCCCTGGGTTTGGTGAAGTCGCAGCAAAGGCTGGGACTGTAAGGGGGTTAAAACTGTAAAAGGCTCCGGTTTCCACATTTTAAGGGTTAACAGCCTGAAATTTGGGGTGCAATGCTTTGAATGCTTTAAGACACTGTGGTGAAAATTTGGTTAAATTTGAACAATTCCTTCATAGTTTTTCACATATTCAGTAATAAAGTGTGCCCTGTTTAAAATTTAAAGAGACAGTAACGGTTTTGTTTTAAAACGGTTTTTGTACTTTATTGACAAGTTTTAGCCTGTTTAACATGTCTGTGCCTTCAGATAGACTATGTTCTGTGTGTATGGAAGCCAAAGTGTCTCCCGCTTCAAATATGTGTGATAATTGTGCCATAGCGTCCAAACAAAGTAAGGACAGTACTGCCACAGATAGTAAAGTTGCCCAAGATGATTCATCAGATGAAGGGAGTAGACATAGTTCTACATCATCTCCTTCTGTGTCTACACCAGTTTTGCCCACGCAGGAGACCCCTAGTACTTCTAGCGCGCCAATGCTTGTTACTATGCAACAATTGACGGCAGTAATGGATAACTCCATAGCAAATATTTTATCCAAAATGCCTGCATTTCAGAGAAAGCGCGATTGCTCTGTATTAAACACTGTAGAGCAGGAGGGCGCTGATGATAATTGCTCTGTCTTACCCTCACACCAATCTGAAGTGGCTATGAGGGAGGTTTTGTCAGATGGGGAAATTTCTGATTCAAGAAGAATTTCTCAGCAGGCAGAACCTGATGTTGTGACATATTAGAGCATCTCCGCGCACTGCTTAAGGAGGTGCTATCTACTCTGGATGATGGTGACAACCTGGTCATCCCAGAAAAATTGTGCAAGATGGACGAGTTCCTAGGGGTCCCAGTGCACCAGACGCTTTTCCAATACCCAAGCGGGTGGCGGACATAGTGAATAAGGAGTGGGAAAAGCCTGGCATTCCTTTTGTCCCTCCTCCTATATTTAAGAAATTATTTCCTATGGTCGACCCCAGAAAGGACTTATGGCAAACAGTCCCTAAGGTCGAGGGGGCAGTTTCTACACTAGCCAAACGCACGACCATTCCTATTGAGGACAATTGTGCTTCCAAAGATCCGATGGATAAAAAATTGGAGGGTTTGCTTAAAAAGATTTTTGTACAGCAAGGTTACCTCCTTCAACCTATTTCGTGTATTATTCCTGTCACTACAGCGGCGTGGTTCTGGTTCGAAGAACTAGAAAAGTCGCTCAGTAGAGAGACTCCGTATGAGGAGGTTATGGACAGAATTCACGCACTTAAGTTAGCTAATTCCTTTATTTTAGATGCCGCTTTGCAGTTAGCTAGATTAGCGGCGAAAAATTCAGGGTTTGCAATTGTGGCGCGCAGAGCGCTCTGGCTAAAGTCTTGGTCGGCGGATCTATCTTCCAAGACAAAATTGCTTAATATCCCTTTCAAAGGTAAGACCCTCTTTGGGCCAGAATTGAAAGAGATTATTTCAGATATCACTGGGGGAAAGGGCCATGCCCTCCCACAAGATAGGCCTTTCAAGGCTAAGAATAAGTCCAATTTTCGTTCCTTTCGCAATTTCAGGAACGGACCGGCCTCCAAATCTGCAGCCTCTCGACAAGAGGGTAATGCTTCCCAGACCAAACCAGCTTGGAAACCGATGCAAGGCTGGAACAAGGGTAAACAGGCCAAGAAACCTGCTGCTGCTACCAAAACAGCATGAAGGGGTAGCCCCCGATCCGGGACCAGATCTAGTAGGGGGCAGACTCTCTCTCTTTGCTCAGGCCTGCGCAAGAGATGTTCAGGATCCCTGGGCACTAGAAATAGTCTCTCAGGGTTATCTTCTAGAATTCAAGGAACTACCCCCAAGGGGAAGGTTCCACATCTCTCGTTTATCTTCAAACCAAATAAAGAGACAGGCATTCTTACATTGTGTAGAGGACCTGTTAAAAATGGGAGTGATACACCCAGTTCCAACTGTGGAACAAGGACTGGGGTTTTACTCAAATCTGTTTGTAGTTCCCAAAAAAGAGGGAACCTTCAGACCAATTCTGGATTTAAAGATTCTAAACAAATTTCTCAGAGTGCCATCGTTCAAAATGGAAACTATTCGAACGATTCTGCCTACAATCCAGGAGGGTCAATTTATGACTACCGTGGATCTAAAGGATGCGTATCTACATATTCCTATCCACAAAGATCATCATCAGTTCCTAAGGTTCGCCTTTCTGGACAAACATTACCAGTTTGTGGCTCTCCCATTCGGGCTAGCCACTGCTCCAAGGATTTTCGCAAAAGTACTCGGGTCCCTTCTAGTGGTTCTAAGACCAAGGGGCATTGCAGTGGCACCTTACTTGGACGACATTCTAATACAAGCGTCGTCTCTTTCAAAGGCAAAGGCTCACACAGACATCGTTCTGGCCTTTCTCAGATCTCACGGGTGGAAGGTGAACATAGAAAAAAGTTCCCTGTCTCCGTCGACAAGAGTTCCTTTCTTGGGGACAATAATAGATTCCTTAGAAATGAAGATTTTCCTGACAGATGTCAGAAAGTCAAAGCTTCTAAACGCTTGTCAAGTTCTTCACACTGTTCTACGGCCTTCCATAGCTCAGTGCATGGAAGTAGTAGGGTTGATGGTTGCAGCAATGGACATAGTTCCTTTTGCGCGAATTCATCTAAGACCATTACAACTGTGCATGCTCAAACAGTGGAATGGGGACTATACAGACTTGTCTCCAGTGATTCAAGTAGATCAGAAGACCAGAGACTCACTCCGTTGGTGGCTGACCCAGGATCACCTGTCCCAGGGAATGAGCTTCCACAGACCAGAGTGGGTCATCGTCACAACCGACGCCAGTCTATTAGGCTGGGGCGCGGTCTGGGATTCCCTGAAAGCTCAGGGTCTATGGTCCCGGGAAGAGTCTCTTCTCCCGATAAACATTCTGGAACTGAGAGTGATATTCAATACTCTCAGGGCTTGGCCTCAACTAGCAAAGGCCAGATTCATAAGATTCCAATCAGACAACATGACGACTGTTGCTTACATCAATCATCAGGGGGGAACAAGGAGTTCCTTGGCGATGAGAGAGGTGACCAAAATCATCAAATGGGCGGAGGATCACTCCTGCCACCTATCTGCTATCCACATCCCAGGAGTGGAAAACTGGGAAGCGGATTATCTCAGTCGTCAGACCTTCCATCCGGGGGAGTGGGAACTCTACCCGGAGGTATTTGCCCAATTGACCCAATTATGGGGCATTCCAGACATGGATCTGATGGCGTCTCGTCAGAACTTCAAGGTTCCTTGCTACGGGTCCAGATCCAGGGATCCCAAGGCGACTCTAGTGGATGCATTAGTTGCGCCTTGGACCTTCAACCTAGCTTATGCGTTTCCACCGTTCCCTCTCATTCCCAGGCTGGTAGCCAGGATCAAAAAGGAGAAGGCCTCTGTGATTTTGTTAGCTCCTGCGTGGCCACGCAGGACTTGGTATGCAGACCTGGTGTATATGTCATCGGCTCCACCATGGAAGCTACCTTTGAGACAGGATCTTCTAGTACAAGGTCCATTCGAACATCCAAATCTAGTTTCTCTCCAGCTGACGGCTTGGAAATTGAACCCTTGATGTTATCTAAGCGTGGGTTTTCGGATTCTGTGATAGATACTCTGGTACAAGCCAGAAAACCTGTGACTAGAAAGATTTACCATAAAATATGGAAAACATATATCTGTTGGTGTGAATCCAGGGGATTTTCATGGAGTAAGATAAAAATTCCTAGGATCCTTTCTTTTCTCCAAGAAGGTTTGGATAAGGGATTGTCAGAGAGTTCTCTAAAAGGACAGATTTCTGCTTTATCTGTCTTGTTACACAAACGACTGGCAGCTGTGCCAGATGTTCAAGCTTTTGTTCAGGCTTTGGTCAGGATCAAGCCTGTTTACAGACCTTTGACTCCTCCCTGGAGTCTAAATTTAGTTCTTTCAGTTCTTCAAGGGGTTCCGTTTGAACCCTTACACTCCATAGATATCAAGCTGTTATCTTGGAAAGTTCTGTTTTTGGTTGCTATTTTTTCTGCGAGAAGAGTTTCTGAATTATCTGCTCTGCAGTGTAATCCGCCCTATCTGGTGTTCCATTCAGATAAGGTTATTTTGCGTACTAAACCTGGTTTCCTTCCAAAAGTTGTTTCCAACAAGAATATTAACCAGGAAATAGTTGTGCCTTCTCTGTGCCCGAATCCAGTTTCAAAGAAGGAACGTTTGTTACACAATTTAGATGTAGTCCGTGCTTTAAAGTTCTATTTAGAAGCAACAAAGGATTTCAGACAAACGTCTTCTCTGTTTGTCGTTTATTCTGGCAAGAGGAGAGGTCAAAAAGCTACTGCTACCTCTCTTTCCTTTTGGCTGAAAAGCATCATCCGATTGGCTTACGAGACTGCCGGACGGCAGCCTCCTGAACGAATCACAGCTCACTCTACTAGGGCTGTGGCTTCCTCATGGGCCTTCAAGAACGAGGCTTCTGTTGATCAGATATGTAAGGCAGCGACTTGGTCTTCTCTGCACACTTTTGCCAAATTCTACAAATTTGATACTTTTGCTTCTTCGGAGGCTATTTTTGGGAGAAAGGTTTTGCAAGCCGTGGTGCCTTCTGTTTAGGTAACCTGATTGGCTCCCTCCCTTCATCCGTGTCCTAAAGCTTTGGTATTGGTTCCCACAAGTTATGGATGACGCCGTGGACCGGACACACCAATGTTGGAGAAAACAGAATTTATGCTTACCTGATAAATTACTTTCTCCAAAGGTGTGTCCGGTCCACGGCCCGCCCTGGTTTTTTAATCAGGTTTGATAAATTTCTTTCTTTAACTACAGTCACCACGGCACCCTATAGTTTCTCCTTTTTTTCTCCTGTCCGTCGGTCGAATGACTGGGGGGGCGGAGCCTGGGAGGGACTATATGGACAACTTTTGCTGTGCTCTTTGCCATTTCCTGTTGGGGAGGAGAATATTCCCACAAGTTATGGATGACGCCGTGGACCGGACACACCGTTGGAGAAAGTAATTTATCAGGTAAGCATAAATTCTGTTTTCTTTCCGGATATGCTGTCCACGGCCCTGCCCTTTATTTTAGACAGTTATTTTTTGACTGAACCTCAGGCACCTCTACACCTTGTGTTTCTCCTTTTTTTCTCCATTTGACTTCGGTCGAATGACTGGGGGTTGTGGAAAGGGAAGTGATACTTAACAGCTTTGCTGTGGTGCTCTTTGCCTCCTCCTGCTGGCCAGGAGTGTTATTCCCAACAGTAATTAATGAAGCCGTGGACTCACCATATCCGGAAAGAAATAGATTTATCAGGTAAGTCCATGAGCTAGTGACGTATGGGATATACATTCCTACCAGGAGGGGCAAAGTTTCCCAAACCTTAAAATGCCTATAAATACACCCCTCACCACACCCACAAATCAGTTTTACAAACTTTGCCTCCTATGGAGGTGGTGAAGTAAGTTTGTGCTAGATTCTACGTTGATATGCGCTCCGCAGCAGGTTGGAGCCCGGTTTTCCTCTCAGCGTGCAGTGAATGTCAGAGGGATGTGAGGAGAGTATTGCCTGTTTGAATTCAATGATCTCCTTCTACGGGGTCTATTTCATAGGTTCTCTGTTATCGGTCGTAGATATTCATCTCTTACCTCCCTTTTCAGATCGACGATATACTCTTATATATATATATATATACCATTACCTCTGCTGATTTTCGTTTCAGTACTGGTTTGGCTTTCTACAACATGTAGATGAGTGTCCTGGGGTAAGTAAGTAAGCTTATTTTCTGTGACACTCTAAGCTATGGTTAGGCACTTTTTTTTATAAAGTTCTAAATATATGTATTCAAACATTTATTTGCCTTGACTCAGGATGTTCAACATTCCTTATTTTCAGACAGTCAGTTTCATATTTGGGATAATGAATTTGAATCAATCATTTTTTCTTACCTTAAAAAATTTGACTTTTTCCCTGTGGGCCGTTAGGCTCACGGGGGCTGAAAATGCTTCATTTTATTGCGTCATTCTTGGCGCGGACTTTTTTGGCGCAAATTTTTTTTCTGTTTCCGGCGTCATACGTGTCGCCGGAAGTTGTGTCATTTTTTGACGTTTTTTTGCGTCAAAAGTGTCGGCGTTCCGGATGTGGCGTCATTTTTGGCGCTAAAAAATATGGGCGTAATTTTTGTCTCCACATTATTTAAGTCTCATTATTTATTGCTTCTGGTTGCTAGAAGCTTGTTCACTGGCATTTTTTTCCCATTCCTGAAACTGTCATTTAAGGAATTTGATCAATTTTGCTTTATATGTTGTTTTTTCTATTACATATTGCAAGATGTTCCACGTTGCAACTGAGTCAGAAGATACTTCAGGAAAATCGCTGCCCGGTGCTGGAGCTACCAAAGCTAAGTGTATCACTTTTGGTATCTGTTCCTTCAGCTGTTGTTTGTATTGCATGTCATGACAAACTTGTTAATGCAGATAAAATTTCCTTTAGTACTGTTACATTACCTGTTGCTGTTCCGTCAACATCTAATTCTTAGAGTGTTCCTGATAACATAAGAGATTTTATTTTTAAATCCATTAAGAAGGCTATGTCTGTTATTTCTCCTTCTAGTATACATAAAAGTCTTTTAAAACTTCTCTTTTTTCAGATGAATTTTTAAATGAACATCATCATTCTGATACTGATAATGGTTCTTCTGGTTCAGAGGTTTCTGTCTCAGAGGTTGATGCTGATAAATCTTCGTATTTGTTCAAGATTGAATTTATTCGTTCTTTACTTAAAGAAGTATTAATTGCATTAGAAATAGAGGATTCTGGTCCTCTTGATACTAAATCTAAACGTTTAAATAAGGTTTTTAAATCTCCTGTAGTTATTCCAGAAGTGTTTTCTCTCCCTGATGCTATTTCTGAAGTAATTTCCAGGAAATGGAATAATTTGGGTAATTCATTTACTCCTTTTAAAACGTTTTAAGCAATTATATCCTGTGCCATCTGACAGATTAGAGTTTTTGGGACAAAATCCCTAAGGTTAATGGGGCTGTCTCTACTCCTGCTATATTTTTAGCGGATGTTGCTGCAGCTTCAACTTTTTGGTTAGAAGCTTTAGCGCAACAAGTAACAGATCATAATTTTATAGCATTATTATTATTTTATAACATGCTAATAATTTTATTTGTGATACCATCTTTGATATCATTAGAGTTGATGTCAGGTATATGTCTCTAGCTATTTTGGCTAGAAGAGCTTTATGGCTTAAAACTTGGAATGCTGATATGTCTTCTAAGTCTACTTTGCTATCCCTTTCTTTCCAGGGTAATAAATTATTCGGTTCTCAGTTGGATTCTATTATCTCAACTGTTACTGGAGGGAAGGGAACTTTTTTACCAAAGGATAAAAAATCTAAGGTAAATTTAGGTCTAATAATCGTTTTCGTTCCTTTCCTCACAACAAGGAACAAAAACCTGATCCTTCATTCTCAGGAGCGGTATCAGTTTGGAAACCATTTCCAGTTTGGAATATATCCAAGCCTTATAGAAACCCAAAGCCAGCTCCTAAGTACCCATGAAGGTGCAGCCCTCATTCCAGCTCAGCTGGTATGGGGCAGATTACGTTTTCTTCAAAGAAATTTGGATCAATTCCGTTCACAATCTCTGGTTTCAGAACATTGTTTCAGAAAGGTACAGAATTGGCCTCAAGTTAAGGCCTCCTGCAAAGAGATTTTTTTCTTTCCCGTGTCCCAGTAAACCCAGCAAAGGCTCAGCATTTCTGAAATGTGTTTCAGATCTAGAGTTGGCTGGAGTAATTATGCCAGTTCCAGTTCTGGAACAGGGGCTAGGGTTTTATTCTATCTCTTCATTGTACCAAAGAAGGTCAATTCCTTCAGACCAGTTCCGGATCTATCAATATTGAATCGTTATGTAAGGATACCAACATTCAAGATGGTAACTGTAGGACTATCCTGCCTTTTGTTTAGCAAGGGCATTATATGTCTACAATAGATTTACAGGATGCATATCTGCATATTCCGATTCATCCAGATCACTTTTAGTTTCTGAGATTCTCTTTTTAGACAAGCATTACCAGTTTTGTGGCTCTACCGTTTGGCCTAGCATCAGCTCCAAGAATTTTTTCAAAGGTTCTCGGTCTTCTGTCTGTAATCAGAGAACAGGGTATTGGTATTTCCTTATTTTGGACGATATCTTGGTACTTGCTCAGTCTTCACATTTTCGCAGAATCTCATACGAATAGACTTGTGTTGTTTTTTCAAGATCATGGTTGGAGGATCAATTTACCAAAAAGTTCATTGATTCCTCAGACAAGGGTAACCTTTTTAGGTTTCCAGATAGATTCAGTGTCTATGACTCTGTCTTTGTCAGACAAGAGAAGTCTAACATTGATATCAGCTTGTCAAAACCTTCAGTCACAATCATTCCCTTTGGTAGCCTTATGCATGGAAATGTAGGTCTTATGACTGCTGCATCGGATGCAATCTCCTTTGCTCGTTTTCACATGCGACCTCTTCAGCTCTGTATGCTGAACCAATGGTGCAGGGATTACACAAAGATATCTCAATTAATATCTTTAAACCGATTATACGACACTCTCTGACGTGGTGGACAGATCACCATCGTTTAGTTCAGGGGGCTTCTTTGTTCTTCCGACCTGGACTATAATCTCAACAGATGCAAGTCTTACAGGTTGGGGAGCTGTGTGGGGGTCTCTGACGGCACAAGGGGTTTGGGAATCTCAGGAGGTGAGATTACCGATCAATATTTTGGAACTCCGTGCAATTTTCAGAGCTCTTCAGTCTTGGCCTCTTCTGAAGAGAGAGTTGTTCATTTGTTTTCAGATAGACAATGTCACAACTGTGGCATACATCAATCATCAAGGAGGGACTCACAGTCCTCTGGCTATGAAAGAAGTATCTCAAATTTTGGTTTGGGCGGAATCCAGCTCCTGTCTAATCTCTGCGGTTCATATCCCAGGTATAGACAATTGGGAAGCGGATTATCTCAGTCGCCAAACGTTGCATCCGGGCGAATGGTCTCTTCACCCAGAGGTATTTCTTCAGATTGTTCAAATGTGGGAACTCCCAGAAATAGATCTGATGGCTTCTCATCTAAACAAGAAACTTCCCTGGTATCTGTCCAGATCCCGGGATCCTCAGGCGGAGGCAGTGGATGCATTATCACTTCCTTGGAAGTATCATCCTGCCTATATCTTTCCGCCTCTAGTTCTTCTTCCAAGAGTATTCTCCAAGATTCTAAAGGAATGCTCGTTTGTCCTGCTGGTAGCTCCAGCATGGCCTCACAGGTTTTGGTATGCGGATCTTGTCCGGATGGCCTCTTGCCAGCTGTGGACTCTTCCGTTAAGACCAGACCTTCTGTCGCAAGGTCCTTTCTTCCATCAGGATCTCAAATGCTTAAATTTTAAGGTATGGAGTTTGAACGCTTGATTCTTGGTCAAAGAGGTTTCTCTGACTCTGTGATTAATACTATGTGACAGGCTCGTAAATCTGTATCTAGAGAGATATATTATAGAGTCTGGAAGACTTATATTTCTTAGTGTCTTTCTCATAATTTTTCTTGGCATTCTTTTTGAATACCGAGAATTTTACAGTTTCTTCAGGATGGTTTAGATAAAGGTTTGTCCGCAAGTTCCTTGAAAGGACAAATCTCTGCTCTTTCTGTTCTTTTTCACAGAAAGATTGCTAATCTTCCTGATATTCATTGTTTTGTACAAGCTTTGGTTCGTATAAAACCTGCCATTAAGTCAATTTCTCCTCCTTGGAGTTTGAATTTGGTTCTGGGGGCTCTTCAAGCTCCTCCTTTTGAACCCATGTATTCTTTGGTCATTAAATTACTTTCTTGGAAAGTTTTGTTTCTTTTGGCCATCTCTTCTGCCAGAAGAGTCTCTGAATTATTTGCTCTTTCTTGTGAGTCTCCTTTTCTGATTTTTCATCAGGATAAGGCGGTGCTGCAAACTTCTTTTGAATTTTTTACCTAAGGTTGTGAATTCTAACAACATTAGTAGAGAAATTGTGGTTCCTTCATTATGTCCTAATCCTATGAATTCTAAGGAGAAATCATTGCATTCTTTGGATGCTGTTAGAGCTTTGTAATATTATGTTGAAGCTACTAAGTCTTTCCGAAAGACTTCTAGTCTATTTGTCATCTTTTCTGGTTCTAGAAAAGGCCAGAAAGCTTCTGCCATTTCTTTGGCATCTTGGTTGAAATCTTTATTTCATCATGCCTATGTCGAGTCGGGTAAAACTCCGCCTCGAAGGATTACAGCTCATTCTACTAGGTCAGTTTCTACTTCCTGGGCGTTTAGGAATGAAGCTTCGGTTGATCAGATTTGCAAAGCAGCAACTTGGTCCTCTTTGCATACTTTTACTAAATTCTACCATTTTGATGTGTTTTCTTCTTCTGAAGCAGTTTTTGGTAGAAAAGTACTTCAGGCAGTGGTTTCAGTTTGAATCTTCTGCTTATGTTTTCATTAAACTTTATTTTGGGTGTGGATTATTTTCAGCAGGAATTGGCTGTCTTTATTTTATCCCTCCCTCTCTAGTGACTCTTGCGTGGAAAGATCCACATCTTGGGTAGTCATTATCCCATACGTGAAGGAAAAAGAAAAAGATGCAGGCACTTCTGTGGGTAACTTAAAAGCAATAAGTCTTTATTTGAAAAGTCATAAAAAGTAAACAGCTACAACCGCTGTATAGGCAAAAGGTACAAAAAAACGACAGAGGCAAGGCAGGGTAGAAAAATAGACAGAAAATTGTCTGACTAGTTTCGAGTGCAGACTGCACTCTTATTCATAGACATTCAGAGAGAGGGCCAGGCCTGCCTTTTAAAGGGAAAACAGTTAACTGAAAATTCAGCTGATGTCCATTACTAAAAATTAGGACATATACTTCGGTTAACCCCTCAAAGACAAGTCACGCCTGATCTCTGTGTGAAAGATTAAAAACAATGAACAAAATTCTCAAGTTGTTGTTATTATATTAAACAGTGTTACATGCTATATCAGTTAGAGTTTTAACGGGGTAGACATATATTAGAGGTGATCGGCATTTTATGTACTATATCCTAAATGCCATTTAGAAATTGTTATTATTATTATTATTATTATAATTGGCTGACACAAAAAGGAAATTATAAATGTGGCAGTCGTAACTGCAACATGTGTTCACATATTCAAGAAGGGAACACTTACACTAGCACCAGTACAGGGACTGAATATAATATAGACTTTTATGCCAATTGTAGCACCACCTTTGTGGTATATCTTCTAACATGCAATATCTGTAAATTACAGTATACAGGTCAGACTTCTAGAGAAGTTAGAAAACGCTACAATGAACATGCCAGAGATATTAAAAATTATAACAAAGACTCTGCTGTAGCTAACCACTTTAATAGCTTACACTTTTCTAATGAGGCGAATATTACTATTAAAATAATTGACATTGTAAATCTATCCATCAGAGGAGGAAATAAATTTAAGTCCCTAGAAAGAAAGGAACTCTTCTGGATGCTTAAATTACAAACACGCTTTCCCAAAGGAATGAATCGTGAATGCGATATTAATTTTTTCATCGATAATTAAAGCAACAAATAATAATAAAAAATAAAAAATAAGAAATATTAAGTACAGTCTATTGACTTTCTTAATATTCAATTCTTTCCAAAATTATATTTACTCTTCTTTCCCTTCCCTTCTTAGAATTATTTCATAACTCTTTAGGCTATATATGAATTGTATATTTTACCAAATTTAATATATCTAACATATAGGTCATTACCAGTTTAGCACATATTTTCAAGTTTATGTTGACAATTAAACATAATCCTAAAATTGACAACAGGATTTTTACTTAGATCAGATATCAAACATTGTGTATTTGACATTTAAGTAACCATTTGTTAAGTATTATTGTTATTTTTGGGTTCTCCTCATTACTTGTCAATCTAGAGTAGAATAGTTACTTTATGTCTCTCTATCCTGTATAATAACAATTTTGCCTTAAATTTTAATATATATGACATTAGGCACATAAAACTACTGTTCAGTTTACATAGTTTTGTTATTTTACAGGAATAGAAGAATAATAATAACAATTTCTAAATGGCATTTAGGATATAGTACATAAAATGCCGATCACCTCTAATATATGTCTACCCCGTTAAAACTCTAACTGATATAGCATGTAACACTGTTTAATATAATAACAACAACTTGAGAATTTTGTTCATTGTTTTTAATCTTTCACACAGAGATCAGGCGTGACTTGTCTTTGAGGGGTTAACCGAAGTATATGTCCTAATTT
The DNA here is from genome assembly GCF_027579735.1 of Bombina bombina. Taxonomy (NCBI): domain Eukaryota; kingdom Metazoa; phylum Chordata; class Amphibia; order Anura; family Bombinatoridae; genus Bombina; species Bombina bombina. The sequence goes on from NC_069501.1 coordinate 1,106,674,816, forward strand.
TTAGTAATGGACATCAGCTGAATTTTCAGTTAACTGTTTTCCCTTTAAAAGGCAGGCCTGGCCCTCTCTCTGAATGTCTATGAATAAGAGTGCAGTCTGCACTCGAAACTAGTCAGACAATTTTCTGTCTATTTTTCTACCCTGCCTTGCCTCTGTCGTTTTTTTGTACCTTTTGCCTATACAGCGGTTGTAGCTGTTTACTTTTTATGACTTTTCAAATAAAGACTTATTGCTTTTAAGTTACCCACAGAAGTGCCTGCATCTTTTTCTTTTTCCTTCATCTACAAAGTGGCTGGGTTTCGCCACTGCTACGGCACTCCGTTGGCTCTCCATGGAAGGACTATACTGATACCGGCGTCACTTCCGGTTGTCTCGCTGAGTCTACAGACGCTGCTAGGAACGCCGCACCTAAATGTCTTTCATCTTACAGCAGATTCCGAAACCGCTCTAGACGTTCCTGCCCTGCAGACACCACCTGGATTCGTGAGTACACTGTTGCATCCAGCTTGCTCTAAGGTTAATGAAATTTATGGCAATTACTGGACTTGTTTAACGTATGGGATTTGCCTAACATGTGGGATTTACACACACTTATATTCTAGGTGTGAGAGAGTTCTTATAAAATGCATTTCCAGCTGTATTAAAGTTCAGCCCAAGCCGTTTTCCGCCTTTCCGCTTGGTGCGGATGCACACAGTCATTCTGGTAAAAGAAATTCAAAATATAAAAAGGAATCCAAATTACAATAGCGAGACATCGTTCCAAGTTTGAAGCTAACGTATAAGGGTTATAAATTCTTGCTGCGATAACAAGCAGCTCACAGTTTTACTAAAAAAGGTACACAAATTATCGACTACATTTACTCTGTGAAACATATTTTTGTTTCTTGGCAAGTGCAATGGCAGGGGTAAATTTAGACACCGATGAAATTCTCACCTCAGATACACCACACACAAATAAAATATCAGAACATAAAGATTTTTTCAACTTAAGTTCAAGACAAGAATACTTCAATACCATTTTTACAATGGAGGAGGCACACATAGAGAATACCGAAATGAAAAAGTTATTTAGAACTTTGGAACAGTCATTAATTATGGACCTAAGATTAATGTGGGATGTTGTGGCTTTTGAAAAATATATAGAAAGCAATAGAATACCTAGGGGGCTCCGCATAAGAAAGTATCCATCCTTCCAATTTGAAGATTCTGAGGATATGGAGGAGTGGAATGAGGCCCTTAACACGTGCTCTTTTACATTACTTAATATCCTTGTCAGGGTAAAAAATAAAAAAAGAGATAAGATAAAAGAAACCATTATGGCTCAAAAAAATGAACTTACACCACACAAAGGTAATATGGAATTTACAAATCTAAATAAAAAAATGGTAGAATCTATCTCTAAACAAGACAAGGAACAAGCTGAGAGAAAAGGCACAAAATTTCAAAGGGACAAAGAAGATTATGAACAACAAAGAGTGTATAATTGGGCAGCTTTGCGTAGGCAGCAAAGAATAAATAAGAACAAGAATAGAAAAAGTAAAAATAGACAACAAGCTACCATCCAAGATACAGAATCAAGTGAACCCAAATCAATTTTAAAGAAAAAAGAAAAGAAAAAGAGAAAGGTGGCGTTCCATAATCCTCCTGAAGAAGAAACATCAGATTCTGAAGCCTGTTTTTCAGGCACTTCCTATTCTTCCAACTGCTCTTCTCTCCTCTCCTCTTCCTCACCCTCTATCTCTCCATCCTCTTCATGTGATTTTTTACAGGAGGCGGTGGAGGCAGTGGACCCACGAGATCAAGAACAACCAGTAGGCCTGAAGACACGATCGGGGAACCCCAAACAAAAAGGAAACGGAAAAGATGGAGACCAAAAAGGGAAAAACAAGTCTACAAAGAAGGGACAATAACATCATACAATGCCGATCCAGAGGAACAAAGACAACAAATGACTGTTTCTAATGATAATATTAGTGTGGTTAACCTCTCTAAATATACTCTTAAAAAAGAGGAACATCAGGTTTTGTCTAGGGGATTAGGATTTGCCCCTTCGGGCAACTTTTCATGTTTTAACACTTTACTTGATATTAACAAGTTTATACGAAAACTAACCCTTAAAAGATTCTTTTCCCTTACAAATAGTGACACTACCTTAGAGGACACCATGAGAGACACCCCTATAAATGAACAGTCACATATTGAAAATCCTATGCTGTCATTTGAGGATGCACAAACCCTGGTCACTCTCACAGATTTATTTAGTGGTGACCAAGAAAGTCACAAACCAAATAGGCTTGCTCATCCAAAAAGAACAGCATCGGATTTTTATCCTACCCAATATAGGGGGACAGTAATCAATTCCTATCAAAAATTAATCCAGGAAGATCTGTTTGAGCTAGAGAAGAAAAGTAATACCAATACTGCCGCCCATAATCTACCATTTAGAGAACGACAAGCAATAAAATCTCTTCAAGAAAACAAAGAGATTGTCATCAGAAGTGCGGATAAGGGCGGCAGTATTGTTATACAAAACAAAAAGGATTATTTTGATGAAGCTATCAAACAACTCAGTGATACCAATACGTACAGATTACTTCCAAGCAACCCTATCTTTATATATAAAAAGAAACTACAGTCATTAATTATGGAAGGGATCACACTTAATGTCTTTAAAGAAAAAGACATAAAAAATCTAGTTCCTGAACATCCCCTTACTCCTATCTTCTACCATGTCCCCAAGGTTCACAAGGACCCCATCTCCCCTCCAGGGAGACCCATTGTTTCAGGGGTGGGGTCCTTGTTTGAGCCTTTGGGGGCATGGTTAGATGAAATACTACAACCAATTGCAAAAAAACAACTTTCCTATCTGAGAGATAGTGCGAAACTTATTGAAATCTTAGACACTGTCTCTTGGAAAGAGAATTATACATGGGTGGTAATTGATGTATCCTCACTCTACACCAGTATCCCCCAAAATTTGGGGGTACAAGCAGTGGAATTTTTTCTGCAAAGAGAAATGGATGTAAATGTTTATATTAAACAATATATAGGAGATGTGTTAAAATTCTTATTATCTCACAATTATTTTTGGTTTGATGGCTGTTTTTATAATCAAGTATGTGGTACCGCCATGGGGGCAAAATTTGCCCCCGCTTTTGCAAATTTATTTGTCTCTTGGTGGGAACTATCTCACATTTATAATACCCAAAATCCATGGCTTGAGAGCATTCTAATATATACACGTTATATTGACGATCTGTTGTTTATTGTCAAAAAACCTGTAAATGATATAGAATTTAACAACTTCTTAGAATACACTAACTCTAATCCATTTAATTTACGATTTACAGGAATATATAATACACAAAAAGTCAATTACTTAGACCTAACATTGGAGATAGTTGAAAACTGTATTGTTACTAGTACCTATCGTAAGGAGACTGCAGGCAATACGATACTCTATGCAACATCTCAACACCCAACACATCTTATAAAGTCCATTCCACGTAGTCAATTCATTAGGCTACGCAGAAATACCAAATCAGACGATATCTATGACACACAATCACTTGAGCTGAAGAAGAGACTTACAAGTAGAGGATACAATGTCAATAGTCTAGAAAAATGTAGAAAGGAAATTAGAAAATACAACACAGATACTGACATACAAAAACATAAGGTAAAAAAGAAAGAATCCAACTTTAAAGAAGCAATTGTGTTCACCACAGCATACTCCAAACAGTACAATGATATTGTAAAAATTATGCAAAAACATGCACATATACTCTCAGGTGATGATATTCTCAGACCCCTTATTAACAATATCAAATATGTCCCCAAAAGATCAAAAACCCTAGGACAGGCTATATCACCTAGCTTAGTCACTAGAAATAAAAGAAAGGAACATAATTGGCTGACACAAAAAGGAAATTATAAATGTGGCAGTCGTAACTGCAACATGTGTTCACATATTCAAGAAGGGAACACTTACACTAGCACCAGTACAGGGACTGAATATAATATAGACTTTTATGCCAATTGTAGCACCACCTTTGTGGTATATCTTCTAACATGCAATATCTGTAAATTACAGTATACAGGTCAGACTTCTAGAGAAGTTAGAAAACGCTACAATGAACATGCCAGAGATATTAAAAATTATAACAAAGACTCTGCTGTAGCTAACCACTTTAATAGCTTACACTTTTCTAATGAGGCGAATATTACTATTAAAATAATTGACATTGTAAATCTATCCATCAGAGGAGGAAATAAATGTAAGTCCCTAGAAAGAAAGGAACTCTTCTGGATGCTTAAATTACAAACACGCTTTCCCAAAGGAATGAATCGTGAATGCGATATTAATTTTTTCATCGATAATTAAAGCAACAAATAATAATAAAAAATAAAAAATAAAAAATAAGAAATATTAAGTACAGTCTATTGACTTTCTTAATATTCAATTCTTTCCAAAATTATATTTACTCTTCTTTCCCTTCCCTTCTTAGAATTATTTCATAACTCTTTAGGCTATATATGAATTGTATATTTTACCAAATTTAATATATCTAACATATAGGTCATTACCAGTTTAGCACATATTTTCAAGTTTATGTTGACAATTAAACATAATCCTAAAATTGACAACAGGATTTTTACTTAGATCAGATATCAAACATTGTGTATTTGACATTTAAGTAACCATTTGTTAAGTATTATTGTTATTTTTGGGTTCTCCTCATTACTTGTCAATCTAGAGTAGAATAGTTACTTTATGTCTCTCTATCCTGTATAATAACAATTTTGCCTTAAATTTTAATATATATGACATTAGGCACATAAAACTACTGTTCAGTTTACATAGTTTTGTTATTTTACAGGAATAGAAGAATAATAATAACAATTTCTAAATGGCATTTAGGATATAGTACATAAAATGCTGATCACCTCTAATATATGTCTACCCCGTTAAAACTCTAACTGATATAGCATGTAACACTGTTTAATATAATAACAACAACTTGAGAATTTTGTTCATTGTTTTTAATCTTTCACACAGAGATCAGGCGTGACTTGTCTTTGAGGGGTTAACCGAAGTATATGTCCTAATTTTTAGTAATGGACATCAGCTGAATTTTCAGTTAACTGTTTTCCCTTTAAAAGGCAGGCCTGGCCCTCTCTCTGAATGTCTATGAATAAGAGTGCAGTCTGCACTCGAAACTAGTCAGACAATTTTCTGTCTATTTTTCTACCCTGCCTTGCCTCTGTCGTTTTTTTGTACCTTTTGCCTATACAGCGGTTGTAGCTGTTTACTTTTTATGACTTTTCAAATAAAGACTTATTGCTTTTAAGTTACCCACAGAAGTGCCTGCATCTTTTTCTTTTTCCTTCATCTACAAAGTGGCTGGGTTTCGCCACTGCTACGGCACTCCGTTGGCTCTCCATGGAAGGACTATACTGATACCGGCGTCACTTCCGGTTGTCTCGCTGAGTCTACAGACGCTGCTAGGAACGCCGCACCTAAATGTCTTTCATCTTACAGCATTATCCCATACGTCACTAGCTCATGGACTCTTGCTAATTACATGAAAGAAAACATAATTTATGTAAGAACTTACCTAATAAATTCATTTCTTTCATATTAGCAAGAGTCCATGAGGCCCACCCTTTTTTTGTGGTGGTTATGATTTTTTTTGTATAAAGCACAATTATTCCAATTCCTTATTTTTTATGCTTTCGCACTTTTTTCTTATCACCCCACTTCTTGGCTATTCGTTAAACTGATTTGTGGGTGTGGTGAGGGGTGTATTTATAGGCATTTTAAGGTTTGGGAAACTTTGCCCCTCCTGGTAGGAATGTATATCCCATACGTCACTAGCTCATGGACTCTTGCTAATATGAAAGAAATGAATTTATCAGGTAAGTTCTTACATAAATTATGTTTTTTGTGTCCAATGTTCCAAATGCTCCTTTGAAAGCAAAGAAGTTTCGGTCTATTGGATTTATAGAACCAGTTCCAAATCTGAGTTTTAGTTCAAACCTCTTTATTGTTGCAGAGAAGGAGGGAATTTTCAGGCTTGTCCTGGAATGTAAAGCTCTGAACAAGTTTCTCAGAGTTCCTACTTTTAAAATGGAAACCATCCGGACTATTCAGCCTTTGGTGCAGCAAGGTCTGTTTATGTCCACAATAGATTTAAAGGATGCGTATCATCATGTTCCTATTCACAAGGATCATCACCAGTTTCTAAGGTTTACCTTCCTAGAAAAACATTATCACTTGTTGCTCTTCCATTTGGTCTGGCTATTGCTCACAGAATATTTTCAAAGGTCCTGGGTACTCCGTTGGCAGTAATAAGGGCCCAGGCTATTTCAGTGTTTCCTTACCAGGATGATATATTTGTTCAAGCTCCATGTTTTTCTTTAGCAGTACCTCACTCGTGTTGTTTCTTCAACAGCATGGTTGGAAAATCCATGTTTTGTTTAAAAATTTTTTTTTAAGAAACCAGTAGAAATAATTCTAAAACAAACACACACAAAAAAATCAACAAACCCAGACCCCCCTATGCTGAATCTCATGTTCTACTTAACCCCTTAAGGACCAGCGACGTACCCTGTATGTCGCTGGCCTTTTTTTGGGACTTGATTGTTTTATAGCACGGTCTTGCCACCAGCGTTGAGACTGCTCTATTCCACAAAGCCTGCTGGAGGGAGGGCATTAATAGCGTGTTCTTGCTAGACTTGTGCTATTATGTCCTGAAAAAACCCTTAACGACCAGTGACATACAGGGTACATTGTGGTCATTAAGGGGTTAAGCTTTAATTCCACTAAAACAAATAGAGTAGGGATAGCAAAAATCAGTTGATATTGCATAGGGTACTTCCTTAACCCAAATTAGACAGCTCATCAAAATTATCAGTGCCCCAGGCCCTTTTTAATGGATGCACCACCCAGCTGCTTTTACTGACCACCCGGATAAAATTGTAGCCAAACATAAGCTGAAATTGGTTAATATTAAAAATGTTCAATATTTACTGTCCAAATTATCATTAAATTAATGTATGTTAAAGTATGCTATTAATTTGTTCTTTAGCTAGCAGAAAATGTAATAATATTACAAAGTACTACACTGCCCCCACCCAGCTTGCAAAATTTTCCATGGAGAACACTGATTATAATGTATTAAAATATGCCAAATTATACAGATTCAAGTTTAATTATAGGAGGAGATTTAACATGGTTCCTAGATTCAGGTTAAATGTAAATAAACAAAATGTCAGATTCTGACAAAGGGAAACCAAAATATTCAAATTACTATGTAACATTAAACTATTAAAATTTTCACGTGTGTATCAAAGGTCCATAAAAAGCATTCAAGGATTAACCTATTTGCTTATTGTTATTATTATTACAATTAACCTCATTGCAATATCTGACCAGTATGAAGTTTTTTGATTGGTGATACCTGTTTTTTAATAGCCAAAATATCTCAGTGGTAACTACAAATGTGTTCATTTCTTGAATATTAAATGGGAAAAATATGCATGTAATATCTATCTATCTATTGGGTTTTTATAAAGCGCGGCTAATCAACCGTGAGGGTCTCGAGGCGCTGGTGGGCACCTATTAGGGGTGAGTAGATATGGAGTTCAGTCGAAGAGCCAGGTTTTGAGGTCCTTTCTGAACTTTGTTAGGTCGGTGACCTGTCTGAGGTGCAGAGGGAAGGTGTTCCAGGTTTTGGCTGCTTGCCTCCAGCAGTGGTTTTTCTTATGCCGGGGGTGAGGGCTTGGTTGGCTGATCGCAGTTGCCTGGTGGGGGAGTAGAAGGTGACACGGTGGTTTAGGTATTCGGGTCCGATGTTGTGGAGGGACTTGAAGGCATGAGTGAGAAGCTTGAAGGTGATTCTTTTGTTGATGAGCCAGTGTAGGTCTTGCAGGTGTTTTGTGATGGAGCATTGGCAAGGGATGATGAGGATAAGACTGGCAGAGGCGTTCTAAACTCGGAGTCTGTTTTGGAGCTTGATGGTAGATCCGGCGTAGAGTGGGTTGCCATAGTCTAGTCTGCTGCTAACGAGTGCGTGGGTCACAGTTTTTCTGGTGTCGGGTGGGATCCATCTGAAGATTTTTCTCAGTAGATGGAGGGTGTGGAAGCCTGCCAAAGAGACGGTGTTGACTTGTCGGTTCATGGATAGTGATGAGTCTAGGATGAAGCCTAGGTTTCATGCATGGTCGGTGGTGGTTGGAGGGGGTCCGCGGGCTGTGGGCCACCAAGAGTTATTCCAGGCTGAGTTTTCGGGTCTGAGGAGGAGAACTTCTGTTTTTTCTGCGTTCAGTTTGAGGCAGTTGTTATTCATCCAGGAGGTGATTGCTGTTGGTGGTGGCGGGTTCTCTGGTGAGAGAGATTATTAGCTAGGTGTTGTCTGCATAGGAGATGATGTTGAGGTTGTGGTGTCGGGCGATGGCTGCGAGTGGAGCCGTGTAGATGTTGTGGGGCTTAGTGAGGAGCCTTGTGGAACACCGCAGTTGATTTCTGTGGGCTTGGAGGCGAAAGGTGGGAGTAAGACTTTCTGGGTTCTGCCGATGAGGAAGGAGGTGATCCATTCCAGGGCCTTATCTCGTATGCCGGCTTCATGAAGTCTTGAGAAGAGGGTGCGGTGGGAGACAGTGTTGAATGCAGCTGAGAGGCCTAGGAGGATGAGGGCGGCGGTTTCTCCTCGGTTGAGCATGGCGCGGATGTCGTCCGTGGCGGCGAGGAGGGTGGTCTCGGTGCTGTGGTTGCTCCTGAAACCGGATTAGGAGGGGTCCAGTGTGTGGTTGGCCTCTATGTGCTCAATGAGTTGTGCATTGATGGCTTTTTCGATTACTTTTGCTGGAAAAGGGAGCAGGGAGATGGGGCGGTAGTTTTTTTGGTCTTTGGGGTCCGCTGTGGGTTTTTTCAGAAGGGGCTTCAGCTCCGCGGGCTTCCATTCTTCCGGGAAGGTGCCGGTCCCGAGGGAGCAGTTGATGGTGCGGCAGAGTACTGGGGCGATGATGTCGCCTGCTTTGTTGAATATGTGGTGGGGGCATGGGTCTGAGGGTGCTCCAGAGTGGATGGATTTTATGGTTCTGAGGGTGTCTTCAGTGGTGAGAGGGTTCCAGAGGGTCCGAGGGGGATTAGCGGTGCATTTGGGTGGGTTGTCGATGTTGTAGTGGGTCTGAGGAGTGAAGCTGTCGTATATGTTGACAATCTTGCGGTGGAAGTATTTAGCGAGGTTGTCGCAGAGGTCCTGGGAGGGCAGGATGTTGTTGCTGTTGGGATTTGAGAATTCCTTGATGACTGTGAATAACTCCTCGTTGGTGTTGATTCTGTCTAGGATAGCTGTCTTTTTTGTGGTTCTGATGAGAATATTAGAATAAAACAGATATATTGGTAAGCAGCCAAAGCTGTTTAACCCCTTAAGGACCGGGCATTTCAGACTAAAACTTCCCCAAAAGATCAGAGCATTTTTTGCATTTTTGCCATCACTACATTTAAACAGAAGTAGAGCCCATTTTTATATTTACCTATCAAAACTATATATTTTTTTAGTAGACAACCCAAAGTATTGATCTAGGCCCATTTTGGTATATTTCATGCCACAATTTCACCGCCAAATGCGATTAAATAAAAAAAAAAATTGTTAACTTTTTCACAATCTTTAGGTTTCTCCACTGAAATGATTTAAAAACAGCTTGTGCAATCAGGCACAAATGGTTGTAAAAGCTTCTCTGGGATCCCCTTTCTTCAGAAATAGAAAACATATATTGCTTTGCCATTGCTTTTTGGTAATTAGAAGGCCGCTAATTGCAGCTACGCACCACACTTTTATTATTCCCAGCAGTGAAGGGGTTAATCAGGTACTTTGTAAGGTTAATTTTAGAGATTACCTGATACTTCCCACCCCCTGATCCCTAATTGGTCTCTCTCAAACAGTTCACTTCCCTCCCCCACCCCCCAATTGTCACCCCCATCTTAAGTACTGGCAGAAAGTCAGCCAGTATGAAAATATAAGGCTTTTTTTTTAATAAAATGTTTTTTTTAAATATATGTTCTGCATTGTAGCATCCCCCCTTAACCCCCAACCTCCCGGATCCCCCCCCCCCAAACAGCTCTTTAAACATCCCCTCTCTACCTATTAGCCACCATCTTAGCTACTGGCAGCAGTCTGCCAGTACCCAGTTTACTATAATTTCTATTTATTTTACAAAAAACTTTTTTTTCTGTAGTGTAACCCCCCTCATTACCATACCCCCCTCCCAGATCGCTTTCCCACCCTCTACCCCACTTTCCACTATAGGAACCCCCTCTCCCTGCTTCTCCTTCCCACTCACTGCTGCTCTACACTTTTCTTTTTCTGTAGTGTAGCGGTCCCGCCCCTTCAACCCACCCCCTCCAGCGACAGGCTGCCCTCTCTGTATCTGTAACTCTGCAACGCTATTTCTGCAGTGCCTCACTCGTGGGACATGCAGAAATAGCGTGTTCTCGCTACTTTTAGCGAGATTGCAGCCAAGAGAAGCCCAGGACCGCAGGGTACGACGCTGGTCCTTAAGGGCTTAACAGCGCTGGTCATTAAGGGGTTAAAGGGAATTTGTTTGAGACTCAAATAGCAAACAAGTAAATTAAGGTCTACAATAATTATTTAAGAGAACATACAACTCAGAATTTTGAAGGCAACAAACTAATAAACGAAAAAAGAGATATATTTTGTTTCAAAAGGTAACACAAAATGATATCAAGACAAAAACTGAATGTTTCTGATAAGGCAATAAGTCTGGAAAATATCTAGCAAAAATATAATAATCATAATCTTGCATTATTAATTAAAGTGATAGTGAGAGAGTTAAAAGACCCTGTAAAGATATACAGAATGAAAGCATTAAATTAATTGGACCGTCTTTCATAATTTAATTTGATTAGTTTAATCGTTTTCTTACCTTACCCTTCTCCGGCTGCCCAGCCCAAAATCTATTTTTCTTTCTAGAGGTGATGTTTCCACCTCATATCCAATAGCTGTGCTAGCCCAACGGCGCTCCAAAAAAAAAAAAAAAATTTGCAGTGGGTGGCTGGTGAAGGGTAATGTAAGAAAATGATTAAACTAATCAAATTAGGTTACAGCAAATATTCATCTCCATACAAAGGCCTACTGAAAGGTGCAAAACGAACTGAGGATTTAAACTAGCTGCAACCAGCTTCAACCTTCATAGCTTCATCAAAGATAGTTTCATAGAAACTAAATTTATCTAAACACCCCCAAAAAGAGACTCTTACCAAAGAACAAGAAAACTCTTTGGAAAAATAAATTCACAAAACCATACTGTTAAAAAAATAACATGAAACTAGGGGGTGAGAGATACAGTAAAAGGAAAAAATTGGAGCTTAAACCAAAATATCATCCAGGTAAATTAATACAGAAATACCCTGGGCCCTTACTTACTAACAGCAGAGCACCAGAACCATAAAGAAAGAAAAATAGAGAGCAGTTGTCTGACCAAAAGGAAGAACAACAAACTAAAAAGGATCTTAAAGAATAGGAACATACAAATATACCACGCCAAAGACAGAAAAGTCATAATAGCATACATTTTGATAATAGGAACTCTGAGAAACATGTTCAGAGAAAAAAAAAAAACAGGCCTAAAATGTCCATCTTTCCTAGTAACATTAAAGTTCAAAATAAAAACCTAATCAATAACTCATAATAGGAACTGGTTCTAAGACTCACATAGCTACCAGATCTGAAACAGACTAAAAAAAGGCCTTTGCTTTTGGAACCTTAAAGAACATGGGAAGACAATATACAGAACAGGGACAGTCTAGTCCAAAATAAACTTTCATAATTCAGATAGGGCATATCATTTTAAACAACTTTCCAATTTACTTTTATCACCAATTTTGCTTTGTTTTCTTGGTATTCTTAGATTAAAGCTAAACCTAGGTAGACTCATATGCTAATTTCTTAGACCTTGAAGGTCGCCTCTTATCTGAATGCATTTTGACAGTTCTTCACCACTAGAGGGCGTTAGTTCATGTGTGTCATATAGATAACGTGCTCACGCACGTGGAGTTACCTAGGAGTCAGCACTGATTGGCTAAAATGCAAGTCTGTCAAAAAAACTGAAATAAGGGGGCAGTCTGCAGAGGCTTATATACAAGGTAATCACAGAGGTAAAAAGTGTATTAACCTTTTAACGCCGTTAAATCAAGGCCATAACTTAAATTATTTCCTTCACCAGAAAGGAAAAAGATGGAAGTCTAGATATAGAAATCATATCCACAGACCAGGAGTAATGCCATAAGAATAAACCTAAATGTTTTTGAAAATTTCTTATTAGCAGAAACAGCATTCAAAAACTGCTCAGACAGCTACACAGAAAAAAATAAGTGCAGGCTTAAAGGGACACTGAACCCATATTTTATCTTTTGTGATTCAGATAGAGCATGCAATTTTAAGCAACTTTCTAATTTACTCCTATTATTAATTTTTCTCTGTTCTCTTGCTATCTTTATTTGAAAAAGAAGGCATCAAAGATAAGGAGCCAGACAATTCTTGGTGCAGTACCCTGGGCAGCACTTGTTTATTGGTGGGTGAATTTATCCACCAATCAGCAAGAACAACCCAGGTTGTTCATCAAAAATGGGCCGGCATCTAAACTTACATTCTTGCTTTTCAAATAAAGATACCAAGAGAATGAAGAAAACTTGATAATAGGAGTAAATTAGAAAGTTGCTTAAAATTGCATGCTCTATCTGAATCACAAAAGAAAAAATTTGGGTTCAGTGTCCCTTTAAAAAGAAAATCTGCCTGTTGAAAAGCACTTCTATTAAAGGACCAGTCAACACTGTAGATTTGCATAATCAACAAATGCAAGATAACAAGACAATGCAATAGAACTTAGTCTGAACTTCAAATGAGTAGTAGATTTTTTTCTGACAATTTTAAAAGTTATGTCTATTTCCACTCCCCCTGTACCATGTGACAGCCATCAGCCAATCACAAATGCATACACGTACCATGTGACAGCAATCAGCCATTCACAAATGCATACACACTTATTCTTGCACATGCTCAGTAGGAGCTGGTGACTCAAAAAGTTTAAATATAAAAAGACTCTGCACATTTTGTTAATGGAAGTAAATTAGAAAGTTGTTTAAAATTGCATGCTCTATCTGAATAATAAAAGTTTAATTTTGATTGAGTGTCCCTTTAAAGGATTCTACTTTCCTATCCATAGGATCTAAAAAAGAGGAACTAACCTCTAAAGGAATATCAGTACATTTAGCTAAGGTAAAAAAAAGATTCCCAACGCTCAAACCATGACCTCCAGCTTGTAAAGCTGCAGAGCTACAGCAGCCTGCTACTTTCAGACCCTTAGAGTCCTGAATACCCACAGAAGATTATACTTCTTATAAAAGGCAATGACAATAATCCACATAAACAAAAAAGCAGAAAAATAAAACTCCTGATCAGAAGCAAAACCATGATCATCAGACAGTAACTCACTCTCTGAGATTAAATTAGCTGGACTAAGAATAGACACAGCAATAAATACAGGATGAAAACGTAATAAAAGGAAAAATATAAACTGACCTTTTATGCTTACTTGAGGGGGCCATGACCGCTAGCATTGCTGATATGGATGAGCGTATAAAATTATTTGAGCTCTCTTCTGTAGAAAAAACAGAAGGAGGGCAGACACATTTAGAAGAAAAAAAAAAACAATATTAAACTGGTTATAATGCAGCATATTATATAAACAAAAATTGCTCAGCTGAGCTAAAAGAAATACAACAGTCTGTTTACAATATACACACTTCACAAACGGCTAGATTACGAGTTTTGTGGTATGAGTGAAAATGTAGCATTATGGCTCTTTTTCACTATGGCTGGTATTACGAGTCTTACAGGTTTAGCTGCACCACACACTTTTTTGGCCGTAACGCAATGTAACTACTGCAGCTTTCCAAAAGTCCTTTTTGCAATTGGACTTCCTTTGCGCCGGTATTTCGAGTTTGCCTGGGAGGCCAAAAACTGAGCGGTACAGCCTAAAACTACAAGATCCATACCGTAAACTGAAAGTCAGTAGTTATGGGTTTTATACTACAACGCTGTAACATAAAACTCATAACTAAAGTGCTAAAAAGTACACTAACACCCATAAACTACCTATTAACCCCTAAACCGAGGCCCTCTCGCATTGCAAACACTAAAATAAAATTATTAACCCCTAATCTGCAGCTGTGCACATCGCCACCACTATAATAAACATATTAACCCCTAAACCGCCGCACTCCCGCATCGTAAACACTAGTTAAATATTAACCCCTAATCTGCTGTCCCTAACATCGCTGCAACCTACATTACTGTTATTAACCCCTAATCTGCTGTCCCTAACATCGCCACCACTATACTAAAGTTATTAACCCCTAAACCTAACCCTAAGTCTAACCCTAACACCCCTAACTTTAATATAATTAAAATAAATCTAAATAAATATTACAATTAATACTTAAATAATTCCTATTTAAAACTATATACAGGTGGCCCTCGGTTTACAACGGTTCAATTTGCACTGTTTCAGAATAACAACCTTTTTTTTCAGTCATGTGACTGCTATTGAAAAGCATTGAGAAGCAGTGCATTGATTAAAATAGCCAGTTGGTGGAGCTGTCCGCTTGTGTTGCAGCAAAGATATGCAAGCCAAGCAAGCTGAAATTAATCAGTTTAACCAGACCTGAGCTATCCAGCAGCTTGCAAAGGAAAGGAACAAGATCTTCCTGTCTATAAATCAGTCCAGATTGGAATGCATAGAAAGAACTGTTTGCAGAAAAATGCAAGTAAAGTCTGTGTTGTGTGATTATTTTATTAGGTTTATAATGCTGTTTAGCAAATATTTTTGTTCATTTAACTTAGTTTAATTATATATTCTGTGTTGTGTGATTATTTTATTAGGTTTATAATGCTGTTTAGCATTTAAAGTCTTAATTTCAAAGGTGTTACTTATGCCAATTTTGAGAGGGCCTGGAACCTAACTCACTCACTTCCCATTGACTTACATTATAAACTGGGTTTCAATTTACAACGGTTTCGATTTACAACCATTCCTTCTGGAACCTAACCCTGGCGTAAACGGAGGGCTACCTGTACTTACCTATAAAATAAACCCTAAGCTAGCTACAATATAACTAATAGTTATATTGTATCTATCTTAAGTTTTATTTTTATTTTACAGCTGTTTGCATTTATTTTAACTAGATAGACTAGTTAGTAAATAGTTATTAACTATTTACTAGCTACCTAGTTAAAATAAATACAAATTTACCTGTAAAATAAAACCTAACCTGAGTTACACTAACACCTAACCTTACACTAAAATTAAATAAATTACCTAAATTAAATACAATTACCTAAATTACAAAAAAAACCCACTAAATTACACAAAATAAAAAAAGAAATTATCAGATATTTAAACTAATTACACCTAATCTAATAGCCCTATCAAAATAAAAAAGCCCCCTCAAAAAAAAAAAAAACCCTAGCCTAAACTAAACTACCAATAGCCCTTAAAAGGGCCTTTTGCGGGGCATTGCCCCAAAGAAATCGTCTCTATTACCTGTAAAAAAAAATACAAACAACCCCCCAACAGTAAAACACACCACCCACACAACCAACCCCCCAAATGAATTCCTATCTATCTAAAAAAACCTAAGCTCTCCATTTCCCTGAAAAGGGCATTTGGATGGGCATTGCCCTTAAAAGGGCATTTAGTTATTTTTCCGCCCAAACCCTAAGCTAAAAATAAAACCCATCCAATAAACCCTTAAAAAAAAAAACAACACTAACCCCCGAAGATCCACTAACAGTTTTTGAAGAACCGACATCCATCCTCATGAAGCGGCAGAACTCATCGAAGACGGTAGAAGTCTTCATCCAAGCGGGCCGAAATCTTCATCCAACCGTGCAGAAGTTTTCATCCAGGCGGCATCTTCTATCTTCATCCATCCGGCGCGGCTCCATCTTCAAGACATCCGGCACTGAGCATTCTTTTCAATCGATGGCTCTTCCGGAATGAAGGTTCCTTTGAGGGACGTCATCCAAGATGGCGTCTCTTGAATTCCGATTGGCTGATAGAATTCTATCAGCCAATCGGAATTAAATGGTAAAAAATCCTATTGGCTGATGGCAGATGGAGCCGCTCCGCGCCGGATGGATGAAGATAGAAGATGCTATCTGGATGAAGTCTTTTGCCCGGTTGGATGAAGACCTCGGCCCGCTTGGATGAAGACTTCTGCCGGCTTTGATGAGGACTTCTGCCACTTCGCTGAGAATGGATGTCGGGTCTTCAAAGACTGTAAGTGGATCTTTGGGGGTTAGTGTTAGGTTTTTTTAAGGGTTTATTGGGTGGGTTTTATTTCTAGCTTAGGGTTTGGGCAGAAAAAGAGCTTAATGCCCTTTTAAGGGCAATGCCCATCCAAATGCCCTTTTCAGGGCAATGAGGGGCTTAGTTTTTTTTAGATAGGATTTTATTTGGGGGGTTTGGTTGTGTGGGTGGTGGGTTTTAAGGGCTGTTGGCAGTTTAGTTTAGGCTAGGTTTTTTTTTTTATTTTGGGGGGGCTTTTATATTTTGATAGGGCTATTAGATTAGGTTTAATTAGTTTAAATATTTGATCATTTATTTTTCATTTTGTGTACTTTAGTGGGTTTTTTTTGTAATTTAGTTAATTGTATTTAATTAATGTAATTTAGTTAATTGTAGTGTAAGGTTAGGTGTTAGTATAACTCATGTTAGGTTTTATTTTACAGGTAAATTTGTATTTATTTTAACTAGGTAGTTAGTAAATAGTTAATAACTATTTACTAACTAGTCTACCTAGTTAAAATAAATACAAACTTGCCTGTGAAATAAAAATAAAACCTAAGATAGCTACAATGTAACTATTAGTTATATTGTAGCTAGCTTAGGTTTTATTTTATAGGTAAGTATTTAGTTTTAAATAGGAATTATTTAGATAGGAATTTTTATTTAGATTTATTTTAATTATATTAAAGTTAGTGGGGGTTAGGGTTGGGTTTAGGGGTTTATAACTTTAGTATAGTGGCGGCGACGTTGGGGGCAGCAGATTAGGGGTTAATAAGTGTAGGTAGGTGTCGGCGATGTCTGGGACGGCAGATTAGCTTAATAAGTGTAATGTAGGTGGTGGCGATGTTAGGGCTGGCAGATTAGGGGTTAATAAGTGTAGGGGGGTGGCAGATTAGGGGTTAATAAGTGTAATGTAGGTGTCGGCGATGTCAGGGGCAGCAGATTAGGGGTGTTTAGACTCGGGGTTTATGTTAGGTTGTTAGGTGTAAATATAAATTTTGTTTCCCAATAGGAATCAATGGGGCTGCGTTACGGAGCTTTACACTCCTTTATTGCAGGTGTTAGGCTTTTTTTTAGCTGGCTCTCTCCATTGATGTCTATGGGGAAATCGTGCACGAGCACATAAAACCAGCTCAAAGCAGCGCTGGTATTGGAGTGCTGTATGGAGCTCAATTTTGCTCTACGCTCACATATTGCCTGTTAAAGGATTACTTTCTGTTATAATTTTTAAGCTAAACAACTAACATATTAAAGTTAATAAACATTAATTAAAACCTACTGACCTATATTTTCTCCAAAACGAAGTTTCATAACGTTCTAAAAGTTATATCTTTTATTCGCCGATGATGTCACGTTATCCTGCCCACTATTTTCAGCACTGCATGTTCAAAATGCTTAAACCAATAACTTTGTGTTTAAAGCGCCATTTTGAAACCTAGGTATTGTAAACGGATTGGTACAGAGCAAAGGATACCCACGGAGTGGGTTTGGAAAACAATTAAATTTGCAGACAAGATTTCTGATATACGGTAGAGATATGTTAATGAAATGCTATTGATAAAAAGCGTATTTGGGGTAGTTAGTTAGTAACAGGCATAGAAAATATTTACTTACAGTGGCCCTTTAACGCCGGGTTTATGAAAACCTGTAATAGCAGCAAGGTAGGGAGGTGAGCGGTGGAAATAACTTGCAAGTTAGCACCAAGCCGCTTTTACCGCAAAACTCGTAATCTAGCCGAAAGATAGGAGAGTGTTCAGATACAATAGCTTCTAAAGAGGTTATAGGGACAAGTACAAAAGGCTACATAGTAATTGCAAATAAAAAAAGAAAACAATGAAATACTAATCTGTATTCCCCATAATTTTTTTTTTATTTTTTTTTCTTCAAATAAATAAAAAGCAATGGAAAACTTACCCCTTCCAAATGCAGGCATGTAAAAGAATAGCAAGGCCTTAGAGCGCTAACGGAGAACAAAAAAATAAGTTCCACCATAACTAGAACGAGTATTAATTTAGGTGAAGAGAGGAAATTTGGTACAGATGCCTTATTTATCAATGTCTTAATTGTAGCTGGGAGAAAAGGAAATCAAAACTGGCACCTAAACTAAATGAATTATGGATTAAAATTCATAATCAAATGATTTATGAGCAAAATTGGTTTGATATGTCAAATGAAAATAAATAAATAAAAATGGGGCATATACAGTATATTAAATCTATGGATCAAAACACTCGACAACAAATTATGTTCCCGTTTAGAGATGTTAATCTTATAACCTGATTAGTTTGACGAGGGAGACATTTTTTTTCTCTCTCAAGTAGAATCTATGAGACCAAATATTCAAGCATAAAAGCAGATCATCTTTATTATGATAAAAGCAAGCAGGAACACTGCAATTCCAGCAACATACAAGCAAGGTGATAGGAGGCCCTTAACCCACCCTTATCATACACGTTTTGTGCCCCCAGGCACTTGTTCACTGATAAGGGGGAGGGCTAAGGTAAGCGCCATTTAAACAGCATTTGACCAATCATTTGAAAGTAAATTCAATTACATGTATGTTACAACTTAACCCCTACCACCCTTAAATCTCAATTTGCTAATAAGCTGGGGCATTCTAAACTAATACTGTCTACCTTAACACTATAAATAAATAGAAATAAACAACATATTCACTATTCTATTGAAAAATCACAATTACTCTAATGCTTAATAAATAAATTTAAATCCATTTGTGAATTAGGAGCATCCGGATAGCGTGTTTTCAGGTGAAAGATCCAAAAAACTTCCCTTTCATCTAGCTTAGTTTCTCTATTCCCCCCTCATACTCCATGGAATGAAATCAATGCCTTGAACCCTCAATAGGGAACTGAGTTATGGATTATATGAAAATGTTTTGCAATAGGAGTTTTTAAGTTAGGGTCCTCTATGGCTTTGATATGCTCCAGAAACCTGTCTTTTAACATTAGTTTTGTACGACCTGTGTACTGCTTATTACAGCCCGTGCATGTCAACTAATAGACTACATGGGTAGTATTACAATTAATGAAATATCAAATTCTTTGTCCAAAACGGTTGATCAACATGTACTGCCTTGCATCACATAACTGCAGGTTTTACAACGGGATGCTCCACATTTGAAAAAGCCTTTCCTTATGCTGCTTAGTACATGGAGCCGGGGGCGTATATGGCCTAGGTAAACAAGACATTTGCCTAGGGCAGCAGATTGGGGAGGGGTGGCAGAGGGTGGCAAGTGAAGAGGCCCACCCTTATAAACCTCCATACTGCCCTGTCACCCAGGGACCAGGACAGTCTCGACCACAACAACAGCCACGGCGCATATTGGGAGTTGTAGTTCTGTGTAGGCTCAGCTGTCCTGAACTTTAACCTCCTACAGGTAGAAAATGCAAACTACAAATCCCATGATCACATGGGCGTCATAGATTACAAAGCAATTTGATGTCTCTGCCAGCTGTGCTTGTGATTGGTGGAGTCCTACATGTGGCTTGTATCCCTTTGTCAGCAAGGGATACAAGTTAATCTAGTGTCCCTTTAATGCAACCCATCTAATTGTATGCATGTATTTTGCAAGCCCTGGTGAACATTTACTTTGAAAAAGCCATTTTTTTGAGTGCCTAAGACAGCACAAAACCTAAATACACCACTGCATGGAGCCCATGGTCTACTGATATGGTATTTAATAAATACTTATTTCCCTTCCTTTCCAGGGAAAGTTTTTGTTTGAACCTGGACTGGATGCTATTATTGTCAGTCACTGGAGGTAAAGGAACTTTCCTGTCACATGACAAAAAAAGCTAAGGGTAGGGTTAAGTCCACTTGACTTTTTCCACTCCTTTCATCATTCCATGACACAAAGATCTTCCTCCTCAGTGTCTCAAAATACTGACTGCAGTAGTCAAAGGGAGGAGAAGGGTTTGATAAATCGAGCCTATAGTGTCAAGGCTAATTGAAATACTGCTAATTGACCTGTTGCCCGCTTGTGATACAATTAATTTTCCATACTGCTGATAGATCTTTTTACCTCCAGCTAGTACAAGATATATTTAGGGATAAGAACTTAGCAGCTCAAAATTGTGGGACTAATTAGAATACAACTAATGAATTTTTCTTACCCAGATAACATAGACCATACAAAAGGATGCAAATGGGGTGTTCCCCATTCTCTCATTAAGGGTTTATCAGTTCCTTGTTTGGAATGTATTAATTGTTCTCATTGCAATAGATCACTGTTTTTCAAACTTATCATCAGGCCTCCCTAACAGGACAGGTTTTCAGGATTACTTTGGGTGAGAGCAGATAAAATAACCATGTTTAGTAATCAGATGATTATTTCACCTCTGCTCCAGGTCAGATATCCTCAAAATCTGGCCTGTTAGGGAGGCCTGAGGAAAGGTTTGAAAACCAGTGGTATAGATGCATCTAGTCAGGTAGAAAATGTTTCATTTATGATTCATATAGAACATAAAATTTGAATTTGCTTTATTCCCTTGGTATCTTTTGTTGAAGGAGCAACGATGCAGTGATGGGAGCTAGTTGAATACATTGGGTGAGCCAGTGACAAGAGGCATATATGTGCAGTCACCTATCAGCAGCTAGCTCCCAGAAGTGCATTCTGGATTTTTTAAAGGTATATGAAACCCAATTTTTTTTTCATGATTCGGATAGTAAATGCAATTTTAAAGGGACAGTCTACTTAAAAAAATGTATTGTTTAAAAATATAATCCCTTTATTACCCATTCCCCAGTTTTGCATAACCAACAGTGTTACATTAATATACTTTTTACCTCTGTGATTACCTTGTATTGAAACCTCTGCAGGCTGCCCCTTATCTCAGTGCTATTTACAAACTTGCATTTTAGCCAATTAGTGATGGTTCCTGAATAACCCCACGGGATTGAGCACAATGTTAGAGGCCGCCTGCAGGAGATTAAAAACAGACAGCGATTTAGAGGTTTTAATAGAAAGTCAGAGAAAACCAATTCTTGACGGAGGTGCGCCCAGGACAATGGTGATGAGGGTCTGTCCAAATCATCCAATGGTAGGCAGCTCTTCCGTTACGTGTGTCGACAGTGAAGGAATCTGTAGTGGGAGAAAGGAAGGCGCCAATAGGGTAATAACGCTAATACCCAGAAGAAATGTGGGGAGGGTGAGAATTAATACTCACAAACAAAGCGGCACTGTGGCGTGCCTGAAAAAGCAGACCGGGACCTCAGCGTCGCCCGGAAGACAGACAAAGGCAGCAGCTAATCCTCGAGCCGGACCGTGTTCCGTATGGCCAATCAGGATCTCAGAGTAGTGACACACCTTCCTCTTTGTGTGCCGGGAATCTGTACACTTGCAGGGGAAAAAGTCAGGTAGCGGTAGGCAGTGTTTAAAGCCCTGGTTTACTAACACTTGCACAGTCCACAAATGGAAAGAGGGGAGAGCGAACTCCAGCAGGGTAAAAATAAAACAATTTTATTAAAATGTTTTAAAATAAAGCAACGCGTTTCTCGGCTACACAGAGCCGTTTCATCAGGCTGTAATACATGTTCTAAAAAGCCTGCTGCTTAAAAACCTCCTCTAACCAATCCTATCGCTTCAAAATTTACACACCCCTAACAAGGCAGCTTGCGTCTCAATTCACAGCTGACTGACGAACACAGTGCAAGTTTGCGTTCCACTTAAACTATAAAATGACATGGTGATAACATTAACATTTAGATCTGACAAAAGACAATCAACAGAAATATTTTGGCGCCTTATTAAATTGACATTTCTATTTTCATGTATAATATTTTATAATACATTTTATATTTCATTGCGAGATTAATGCATCCACTCTGAATATTCAGATAACACCATAGAATCCCCTAATGGATATTACATTCACATTCCTTCCTAGTGATGTTATAGTTCATCCGTCCTATGATAGTTAAATGATACAATCTATTCGATTATGTAGAATCATAATCTGTAAAATACAGACTGAATATTGGTTAATAATACTTTATATTCAGTCTGTATCTTACAGATTATGATTCTACATAATCGAATAGATTCTATCATTTAACTATCATAGGCCGGATGAACTATAACATCACTAGGAAGGAATGTGAATGTTAATGTTATCACCATGTCATTTTATAGTTTAAGTGGAGTGCAAACTTGCACTGTGTTTGTCAGTCAGCTGTGAATTGAGACGCAAGCTGCCTTGTTAGGGGTGTGTAAATTTTGAAGCAATAGGATTGGTTAGAGGAGGTTTTTAAGCAGCAGGCTTTTTAGAACATGTATTACAGCCTGATGAAACGGCTCTGTGTAGCCGAGAAACGCGTTGCTTTATTTTAAAACATTTTAATAAAATTGTTTTATTTTTACCCTGCTGGAGTTCGCTCTCCCCTCTTTCCAATTGTGGACTGTGCAAGTGTTAGTAAACTGGGGCTTTAAACACTGCCTACCGCTACCTGACTTTTTCCCCTGCAAGTGTACAGATTCCCGGCACACAAAGAGGAAGGTGTGTCACTACTCTGAGATCCTGATTGGCCATACGGAACACGGTCCGGCTCGAGGATTAGCTGCTGCCTTTGTCTGTCTTCCGGGTGACGCTGAGGTCCCGGTCTGCCTTTTCAGGCACGCCACAGTGCCGCTTTGTTTGTGAGTATTAATTCTCACCCTCCCCACATTTCTTCTGGGTATTAGCGTTATTACCCTATTGGCGCCTTCCTTTCTCCCACTACAGATTTAGAGGTTTACAGCTTATAAAATATATTAATTATTATTTTTATTGGTTTTAGAGCACCATCAGATTCCACAGTGCTGTAAACATAGGCGGTAAATAAGGTAACATTTATAGGGATTAAATGGGTAGAGGGCCCTGCCGAGAGATGCACTGTTGTACTTGGCTCTTATGAAGGTGATTTGCAAACTGTTGGGCTCTTAAGCTTACATGCTAAGGGAGTTTTGTGAACGATAGTAATGGAGGAGAGGAAAGGTTAGTGTAGGTTGTATGCATATAACAATGTTAGTTGTGCAAAGCTGGGGAATGGTTAGTAAAGGCGTTATCTATCTTTTTAAACAACAACAAAAAGAATGTATACTGTCTCTTTAAACTTTCTAATTTACTTCTATTATCAATTTTTATTCCTTTTATTGTGTTATATATACTAGGTTACAATATTATTTAATTCTATCTCAGCAGTAACCTCCAACGTGTTATATATTTTTACGTAACAATATTTTTGATAAATGGAATTACAAATATATTAATAATCGATCATAAAATTATCGTCAGCAATATCTCCAATTACTATAGTATATAGAATATATTTATTATTTCCTAGTATTAATAAACTATCGGCTAGATTAAGAGTTGTGGGTTAGGCTGAAAAAGCAGTGTTAACAGGTCCTAACACTGCTTTTTCCCTACCGCTGCTATAACGAGTCTTGCAGGTTTAGGGGCACCGCACACTTCTTTGGCCTTACCGCAAACCAACTTACGTAAACTTCGTTTAGTCTTTTTTTCTACGGGACTTCCATAGCGGTGATATTACGAGTCTGTCCTGGGAGGCCAAAAAGTGAGCGGTACACCCTCTACCTCCAAGATCCCGAACACATTTAAAACTCAGTAGTTAAGAGTTTTATGGTACAATGCCGTAACATAAAACTCATAACTAAAGTGCTAAAAAGTACACTAACACCCATAAACTACCTATTAACCCCTAAACCGAGGCCCTCCCGCATCGCAAAAACGAAAATACATTTTTTAACCCCTAATCTGCCGCTCCAGACATTGCCGCAACTATAATAAACATATTAACCCCTAAACCGCCGCACTCCCGCCTCACAAACACTAGTTAAATATTATTAACCCCTAATCTGCCATTCCTAACATTGCTGCCACCTACCTACATTTATTAACCCCTAATCTGCCGCCCCCAACGTCGCTGCCATTATACTAAATTTATTAACCCCTAAACCTAACCCCCTAACAAATATAATTTAAATAAATCTAAATAAAAATGAATATTATTACCTAAATAATTCCTATTTAAAACTAAATACTTACCTATAAAATAAACCCTAAGCTAGCTACAATATAACTAATAGTTACATTGTATATAGCTTAGGGTTTATTTTTATTTTACAGACAAGTTTGTATTTATTTTAACTAGGTAGAATAGTTATTAAATAGTTATTAACTTTTTAATAACTACCTAGCTAAAATAAATACAAAAGTACCTGTAAAATAAAACCTAACCTAAGTTACAATAACACCTAACCTAACCCTACAATTAAATAAATGAACTAAATTAAAAACAATTAAATAAATTAAATTAGCTAAAGTACAAAAACAAACAAACACTAAATTACAGAAAATAATAAACAAATTACAAGATATTTAAACTAATTACACCTAATCTAATAGCCCTATCAAAATAAAAAAAGCCCCCCCAAAATAGAAAAAAACCCTAGCCTAAATTAAACTATCAATAGCCCTTAAAAGGGCCTTTTGCAAGGCATTGCCCCAAAGTAATCAGCTCTTTTACCTGTAAAAAAAAAAATACAAGCAACCCCCCCAACAGTAAAACCCACCACCCACACAACCAACCCCCCCAAATAAAATACTATCTAAAAAATGGGCATTGCCCTTAAAAGGGCAGTTAGCTCTTTTGCGACCCAAACCTTAATCTAAAAAATAAAACCCACCCAATACACCCTTAAAAAAATCTAACACTAACCCCCTGAAGATCGACTTACTGTTCTGAAGACCAGACATCCATCCTCAAGGAAGTGGCAGAAGTCTTCATCCAACCGGGCCGAAGTCCTCAACGAAGCCGGGACAAGTCTTCATCCAAGCCGGGCGAAGTGGTCCTCCAGACGGGCAGAAGTCTTCATCCAGAAAGCATCTTCTATCTTCATCCATCCGACGCGGAACGGGACATCCAACGTGGAGCATCCTCTTCAAACGAAGTCTTCTTACTGAATGACGTTTCCTTTAAGTGACGTCTTCCAAGATGGTTTCCCTTCAATTCCGATTGGCTGATAGAATTATATCAGCCAATCGGAATTAAGGTAGAAAAAATCCTATTGGCTGATGCAATCAGCCAATAGGATTGAAGTTTAATCCTATGGGCTGATCCAAGACTTCGTTTGAAGAGGATGCTCTGCGTTGAATGTCTTGAAGATGGACCAGCTCCGCGTCGGATAGATGAAGATAGAAGATGCCGTCTGGATGAAGACTTCTGCCCGTCTAGAGGACCACTTCGCCCGGCTTGGATGAAGACTTCTCCCGGCTTCGTTGAGGACTTCGGCCCGGTTGGATGAAGACTTCTGCCGCTTCCTTGAGGATGGATGTCCGGTCTTC
Source organism: Bombina bombina (assembly GCF_027579735.1). NCBI lineage: Eukaryota > Metazoa > Chordata > Amphibia > Anura > Bombinatoridae > Bombina > Bombina bombina. The sequence goes on from NC_069501.1 coordinate 1,106,700,555, forward strand.
AGAACAGTAAGTCGATCTTCAGGGGGTTAGTGTTAGTTTTGTTTAAGGGTGTATTGGGTGGGTTTTATTTTTTAGATTAGGGTTTGGGCCGCAAAAGAGCTAACTGCCCTTTTAAGGGCAATGCCCATCCAAATGCACTTTTCAGGGCAATGAGGAGCTTAGGTTTTTTAGATAGTATTTTATTTGGGGGGTTGGTTGTGTGGGTGGTGGGTTTTACTGTTGGGGGGGTTGTTTGTATTTTTTTTTTACAGGTAAAAGAGCTGATTACTTTGGGGCAATGCCCCGCAAAAGGCCCTTTTTAGGGCTATTGATAGTTTAGTTTAGACTTGTTTATTATTTTCTGTAATTTAGTGTTTTGTTTTTTTTGTACTTTAGCTAATTTAATTTATTTAATTGTTGTTAATTTAGTTCATTTATTTAATTGTAGTGTAGTGTTAGGTGTTATTGTAACTTAGGTTAGGTTTTATTTTACAGATACTTTTGTATTTATTTTAGCTAGGTAGTTATTAAATAGTTAATAACTATTTAATAACTATTCTACCTAGTTAAAATAAATACAAACTTGCCTGTAAAATAAAAATAAACCCTAAGATAGCTACAATGTAACTATTAGTTATATTGTAGCTATCTTAGGGTTTATTTCTTCTACAAGATACGACGAGTCCACGGATTCATCCTTACTTGTGCAATATTATCCTCCTGCTAACAGGAAGTGGCAAAGAGCACCACAGCAGAGCTGTATATATAGCTCCTCCCTTCTCTCCACCCCCAGTCATTCTCTTTGCCTATACTAGTAATAGGAAGAGGTAAAGTGAAAGAGGTATTAAAATGATAGTTTTTAGTTTTCTTCAATCAAGAATTTTTTATTTTAAATGGTACCGGTGAGTACTATTTTCCTCAGGCAGCATATAGAAGAAGATTTCTGCCTGGAGGTTGATGATCTTAGCAGATGTCACTAAGATCCATGTGGGTTCCCACAGAATGGCTGAGGAGTACTAGAGAATCTTCAGTGTGGGGAACGTTTTCATGCTACAAGCATTGAGGTATGTTCAGTCATTTACTTCTCAAGAGACTGTGATATTTCAGAACTGGCTGACATAGTTCCCAAAGAAGGAAGGGGTAAGTAGTAAACCTAAAGACATAAGAAGGGGTATTACTGAAATCCTGTGTATGTAATTTTTATCAGGGCTAAATGCAGCAAGCAATTATGGCAGCATGGTTTAGACACTGGGGCAGCATAAAAGTTTTTATTGCAAAACGGTTCAATATAATTGGTGTTTGTACATTGTGCTGGGGGTTCACATAGCTATAATCATACAAATTAGGAATGCTTATCCACATGGCTAGTTCTATACCGCTTTACATGCGGTTGTTTAGGCTGAGAGTACATCACATATGATGAGCGGGGCCTAATTTTCACGACTCAGATGCGCAGTTGATTTTGTCAAGAAGACAGCAAATTTCAACTTCGGTTGGGTCCAAACTGAGAGCTTGTCTACCGGAGTGATATTGAGACGTTTGTCAGATCCCTGAGGGCAGGTAGGCGCCACAGCAGAGCTGTGGCGAGGTACAGGGGGTTGTCTATGTTTTTATCATAATGGTTATGTATTTCATTACTCATTTAGGAGGTTTAATTTGCCCCTTGCTTGTGGTGCAATATCCGACTGCAATATAAGATAGGTATACGTTAAAATTGAAAGTTGGTTAACATTTTTAAGCAGATTTGGAAAAATTGTGCGCTTTTTTTATTTCTTAAAGGCGCAGTACTTGTTTTTTCAAAAATGTGTTTTCATAAATAAATAAAGTTTTTCACGACTTTTGTGGTTATTAGTAGCCTGTTCAACATGTCTGACATTGAGGAAAGTCAATGCTCTATGTGTTTAGAAGCCATTGTGGAACCCCCTCTTACATTGTGTCCTTCTTGTACTGAAGGGCCTTACACTGCAAAGAACATATTTTAGGTGATAAAAGTATGTCTAAGGATGATTCTCAGTCTGAAGAGAATCAGGTTATGCCATCCAATTCTCCCCAAGTGTCCCAACCTTTAAAGCCCACTCAAGCGACGCCAAGTACTTCTAGTGCGTCTAATTCTTTTACTCTGCAAGATATGGCTGCAGTTATGTCTACTACCCTTACAGAGGTATTATCTAAACTGCCAGTTTTACAGGGTAAACGCAGTAGGTCAGGTATTAAGGTAAATACTGAACCCTCTGTTGATGAGAACTTTCAGGCTCAGGAAATGTGTTGCCTCAGACAGATTCGGACGTGATGTCCTTTAAATTTAGGCTTGAACACCTCCGCCTGTTACTCCGGGAGGTTTTAGCGACTCTGGATGATTGTGACCCTATTGTGATACCACCAGAGAAATTGTGTAAGATGGACAAATATCTAGAGATGCCTACTTACAGTGATGTTTTTCCAGTTCCTAAAAGAATTTCGGACATTCTTACAAAGGAATGGGATAGACCAGGTATTCCGTTCTCTCCCCCTCCTAATTTTAAGAAAATGTTTCCCATATCTGACACCATTCGGGATTCTTGGCAAACTGTCCCTAAGGTGGAGGGAGCTATTTCTACCCTGGCTAAGCGTACAACTATACCTATTGAGGACAGTTGTGCTTTCAAAGATCCTATGGATAAAAAGTTAGAGGGTCTTCTAAAGAGAGAGGTGTTCTTACGCTGTGTAAAAGACCTCTATACCATGGGAGTAATTTGCCCAGTTCCAATACTAGAACAGGGACAGGGGTTTTACTCAAATCTGTTCGTGGTTCCCAAAAAAGAGGGAACTTTCAGACCAATTTTAGATCTCAAATGCCTAAACAAATTTCTCAGTGGACCTGAAGGATGCGTATCTTCACACTCCTATCCACAAGGATCATCATCAGTTTCTAAGGTTTGCCTTTCTGGACGAACACTATCAGTTTGTGGCCCTTCCTTTCGGGTTGGTCACAGCTCCCAGAATCTTCACAAAGGTGCTAGGGTCCCTTCTAGCGGTTCTCAGGCCGTGGGGCATAGCAGTGGCGCCCTATCTGGACGATATTTTGATCCAGGCGTCAACTTATCATCTGACCAAATCTCACACGGACATCGTGTTGGCATTTCTAAGAACTCACGGTTGGAAAGAGAATATAGAAAAGAGTTCACTAGTTCCACTAACAAGAGTTCCATTCTTGGGAACTCTGATAGACTCGGTAGACATGAAAATATTTCTGATGGAGGTCAGAAAGTCAAAGATTCTAAATACTTGCCGAGCACTTCAGTCCATTCCTCGGCCATCAGTGGCTCAGTGTATGGAGGTCATTGGATTAATGGTAGCGGCAATGGACATCGTTCCGTTTGCTCGCTTTCATCTCAGACCACTGCAGCTGTGCATGCCCAGACAGTGGAATGGGGATTATGCAAATTTATCTCCTCAGATAAATCTGGATCAAGAGACCAGAGACTCTCTTCTTTGGTGGTTGTCACAGGATCATCTGTCCCAGGGAATGTGCTTCCGCAGGCCAGCATGGGTAATAGTGACGACGGACGCCAGCCTCTTGGGCTGGGGTGCAGTCTGGAATTCCTTGAAGGCTCAGGGTGTTTGGATTCAGGAGGAGTCTCTACTACCAATCAAAATTCTGGAACTGAGAGCAATATTCAACGCGCTTCAGGCGTGGCCTCAGTTGGCTTTGGCCAAATTCATAAGATTCCAGTCGGACAATATCACGACTGTAGCATATATCAATCATCAAGGGGGGATAATGAGTTCTCTAGCGATGATAGAGGTTTCAAAGATAATCCAATGGGTGGAGGCTCACTCTTGCCATCTATCAGCAATCTATATCCCAGGAGTAGAGAACTGGGAAGCGGATTTTCTAAGTCGTCAGACTTTTCATCCGGGGGAGTGGGAACTCCATCCGGAGGAGTTTGCATCATTGATTCGTCAATGGGGCACACCGGAATTGGATCTAAAGGCATCTCGTCAGAATGCCAAACTTTCTCATTACGGGTCAAGGTCAAGGGATCCCCAAGCTGTACTGATAGATGCTCTAGCAGTACCTTGGTCGTTCAACCTGGCTTATGTGTTTCCATAATTTCCTCTCCTGCCTCGTGTGATTGCAAGAATCAAACAGGAGAGAGCTTCGGTAATCCTAATAGCGCCTGCATGGCCACGCAGGACTTGGTATGCGGATCTAGTGGACATGTCCTCTCTGCCACCGTGGAAACTTCCGTTGAGACAGGACCTTCTCATTCAAGGTCCGTTCCAACATACAAATCTAAATTCTCTGCAGCTGACTGCCTGGAGATTGAACGCTTGATTTTATCTAAGCAGGGATTCTCTGAGTCGGTCATTGATACTTTGATTCATGCTAAATATCTTTATTGGTGCAAATCCAAGGGCTACTCATGGAGTAGGGTTAGGATTCCTAGGATTTTGTCCTTTCTCCAAGAAGGATTGGAGAAGGGATTATCAGCTAGTTCCTTAATGGGACAAATTTCTGCTTTGTCAATTTTACTACACAAGCGTCTGGCTGATGTCCCAGGCGTTCAGTCTTTTTGTCAGGCTTTAATCAGAATCAAGCCTGTGTTTAAACCTATTGCTCCGCCATGGAGTTTGAATTTAGTTCTCAATGTTCTTCAAGGGGTTCCGTTTGAACCCATGCATTCCATAGATATTAAGCTTTTATCTTGGAAAGTTTTGTTTTTAGTTGCTATCTCTTCTGCTCAAAGAGTTTCTGAGCTTTCTGCGTTACAATGTGATTCGCCTTATCTTTAATTCCATTCTGATAAGGTGGTTTTGCGTACTAAACCTGGATTCCTTCCTAAGGTTGTTTCAAATAAGAATATTAATCAGGAAATTGTTGTTCCTTCTTTGTGTCCTAATCCTTCTTCTAAGAAGGAACGTCTGTTACATAACTTGGACGTGGTTCAGGCCTTGAAGTTTTACTTACAAGCGACCAAGGATTTTCGTCAAACATCTTCTCTATTCGTTGTTTATTCTGGAAGACGTAAGGGTCAAAAAGCTATGGCTACCTCTCTTTCTTTTTGGCTGAAAAGCATCATCCGTCTGGCATACGAGACTGCTGGACAGCAGCCCCCTGAAAAGGTTATGGCTCATTCTACTAGAGCTGTGGCTTCCACATGGGCTTTTAAAAATGAACAATGCTTCTGTTGAACAGATTTGTAAGGCTTCATACTTTTTCCAAATTTTATAAATTTGATACTTTTGCTTCTTCTGAGGCTATTTTTGGGAGAAAAGTTCTTCAAGCAGTGGTGCCTTCCAAGTAAGGATGAATCCGTAGACTCGTCGTATCTTGTAGAAGAAAAGGAAATTTATGCTTACCTGATAAATTGATTTCTTCTACGATACGACGAGTCCACGGCCCTCCCTGTCATTTTAAGACAGATTATATTTTATTTCAAAACTTCAGTCACCTCTGCACCTTTTAGCTTTTCTTTTCTCTTCCTATACCTTCGGTCGAATGACTGGGGGTGGAGAGAAGGGAGGAGCTATATATACAGCTCTGCTGTGGTGCTCTTTGCCACTTCCTGTTAGCAGGAGGATAATATCCCACAAGGATGAATCCGTGGACTCGTCGTATCGTAGAAGAAATCAATTTATCAGGTAAGCATAAATTTCCTTTTTATAGGTAAGTATTTAGTTTTAAATAGGAATTATTTAGGTAATAATATTCATTTTTATTTAGATTTATTTAAATTATATTTAAGTTAGGGGGTGTTAGGGTTAGATTTAGGTTTAGAGGTTAATAAATTTAATATAGTGGCGACGATGTTGGGGGCGGCAGGTTAGGGGTTAATAAATGTAGGTAGGTGGCGGCGATGTTAGGGACGGCAGATTAGGGGTTAATAAGATGTAACTAATGTTTGCGAGGTGGGAGTGCGGCGGTTTAGGGGTTAATATGTTTATTATAGTGGCGGATACGCTGGGGACGGCAGATTAGGGGTTAATAAGTGTAGGTAGGTTGCTGCAAAATTGGGGGCGAGAGATTAGGGGTTAATAAATATAATGTAGGTGTCGGCGATGTTGGGGGCAGCAGATTAGGGGTTAATACATATAATGTAGGTGGCGGCGGTGTCCAGAGCAGCAGATTATGGGTTAATAAGTATAATGTAGGTGTCGGCGATGTCGGGGGCGGCAGATTAGGGGTTAATAAGTGTAAGATTAGGGGTGTTTAGACTCGGGATTCATAGTAGGGTGTTAGGTGTAAACATAAATTTTATTCCCCCATAGGAATCAATGGGGCTACGTTACTGAGTTTTACGCTACTTTTTTGCAGGTGTTAGATTTTTTCTCAGCCGGCTCTCCCCGTTGATTCCTATGGGGAAATCGTGCGCGAGCACGTACGACAAGCTCACCACTGACTTAAGCAACGCTGGTATTGGAGTGCGGTAAGGAGCACAATTTTGCTCAATGCTCACTTCTTGCCTTTTAACGCTGGTTTTCCAAAAACCTGTAATACCAGCGCTGTAGGTAAGTGAGCAGTGAGAGAAAACAGTTTGTTAGCACCGCCTCTAACGCAAAACTCGTAATCTAGCCGTATATGTTCAATACATGGCCCATCTATTGTCATAATATAGTCTGTAAGTAGCATTCTGATGTGATTAATCATATAGCTATATTAATAAGTAATTATATTCTTAATTATTTGCTTCTTCATAGAATCATAGCATTTAATATCATGGTATTACATTGCATTTTTGAGCATCTCTCTATATTCCATACATACCTGCAATAGAATTTTGTTGGAACCAATATTACCATAGATATATTTACATATATTTAACTTCATTATTATTTACTGTATAATATATATATATATATATATATATATATATTATTTGAAGTAATTCCTTAATAAGGTACAGGAATATGGTCTCATATCTATGATTTCAGTCATAGGACAATTTATCTAGTATGTATTTATTTCAAAACCTAATTTTTACACCAGATTCTGAAAAACAAAAACAAAAGTTGTTTTATTCTGACACAGTTAAACATTTTAAATTCATCAATACAATTATTTGTTTAATTATCAGACACTTATTTGATATAGGATATTAGGCCTTCCTCTCAGACTTATATATATGGATATACATTTTATAGAGTATATCAACTTCTTTGAAACTTTACAGATACCAGTTATACTTTAATATCTAAATTTTTATAAAGATTTAATTTTTCCCTGAGAGTATGAGGTTGATTTCTTTATTATATACAATAGAGACATATTGTCTGGATTTTGTATATTTGAACTTAGCATGGGATAATTAACTCTTAGAGGATAAGATCTATATTCCCTGAGATTCGGCTAGCTTCAAATACTGCTCACTGCAGACTGTCCCTGACTTTGCAGGGGGTCATTATCTAGGTATGGAGCTTGTAGGCAATTCCTTTAATTGAGTTATTTAGGTATACATCAAAGTGCAATCTGCATAGTGAGTGGGGACATTTATCTGCTTTGAAATCTGATGTGTAATCAGCAAAGGGGGGTGGTGTCACCTAATTTCACCTAAATCAGACTTGCAATACAAATAAATGTACCTAGCAATGGTCAGAGCATGTCCAAGTTTAATATTTGATATATAAATGAATTCCTTTATCTTATATAATATATACACACACACACATATATATGATAATGGCTCTCAGCAATACCCTGACACTTGGTATCTTTTGTTGAAAAGAAGGAATGTAAACTCAGGAGTCTGCACGTTTCTGGAGCACTATATGGCCGGAGTTTTGTAAGAACGTTATCCATTTGCAAGAGCGCTAGGTAGCAGCACTATTTCCTGCCATGTAGTGCTCCAGATGCCTACCTAGGTATCTCTTCAACACAGAATATCATGGAAACAAATAAAATTTGATAATAGAAGTAAATTGAAAAACTTATTTAAAAAATGATATGCTCTGTCTGAATCACAAAAACAGAATTTATGCTTACCTGATAAATTACTTTCTCCAACGGTGTGTCCGGTCCACGGCGTCATCCATAACTTGTGGGAATATTCTCCTCCCCAACAGGAAATGGCAAAGAGCACAGCAAAAGCTGTCCATATAGTCCCTCCCAGGCTCCGCCCCCCCAGTCATTCGACCGACGGACAGTAGAAAAAAAGGAGAAACTATAGGGTGCCGTGGTGACTGTAGTTAAAGAAAGAAATTTATTAAACCTGATTAAACAACCAGGGCGGGCCGTGGACCGGACACACCGTTGGAGAAAGTAATTTATCAGGTAAGCATAAATTCTGTTTTCTCCAACATTGGTGTGTCCGGTCCACGGCGTCATCCATAACTTGTGGGAACCAATACCAAAGCTTTAGGACACGGATGAAGGGAGGGAGCCAATCAGGTTACCTAAACAGAAAGCACCACGGCTTGCAAAACCTTTCTCCCAAAAATAGCCTCCGAAGAAGGAAAAGTATCAAATTTGTAGAATTTGGCAAAAGTGTGCAGAGAAGACCAAGTCGCTGCCTTACATATCTGGTCAACAGAAGCCTCGTTCTTGAAGGCCCATGAGGAAGCCACAGCCCTAGTAGAATGAGCTGTGATTCGTTCAGGAGGCTGCCGTCCGGCAGTCTCGTAAGCCAATCGGATGATGCTTTTCAGCCAAAAGGAAAGAGAGGTAGCAGTAGCTTTTTGACCTCTCCTCTTGCCAGAATAAACGGCAAACAGTGAAGACGTTTGTCTGAAATCCTTTGTTGCTTCTAAATAGAACTTTAAAGCACGGACTACATCTAAATTGTGTAACAAACGTTCCTTCTTTGAAACTGGATTCGGGCACAAAGAAGGCACAACTATTTCCTGGTTAATATTTTTGTTGGAAACAACTTTTGGAAGGAAACCAGGTTTAGTACGCAAAACAACCTTATCTGAATGGAACACCAGATTGGGTGGATTACACTGCAGAGCAGATAATTCAGAAACTCTTCTAGCAGAAGAAATAGCAACCAAAAACAGAACTTTCCAAGATAACAACTTGATATCTATGGAATGCAAGGGTTCAAACGGAACCCCTTGAAGAACTGAAAGAACCAAATTTAGACTCCAAGGAGGAGTCAAAGGTCTGTAAACAGGCTTGATCCTGACTAAAGCCTGTACAAAAGCTTGAACATCTGGCACAGCTGCCAGTCGTTTATGTAACAAGACAGATAGAGCAGAAATCTGTCCTTTTAAAGAACTCGCTGACAATCCCTTATCCAAACCTTCTTGTAGAAAGGAAAGGATCCTGGGAATTTTAATCTTACTCCATGAGAATCCCTTGGATTCACACCAACAGATATATCTTTTCCATATTTTATGGTAAATCTTTCTAGTTACAGGTTTTCTGGCTTGAACCAGAGTATCTATCACGGAATCCGAAAACCCACGCTTAGATAAAAACAAGCGTTCAATTTCCAAGCAGTCAGCTGGAGAGAAACTAGGTTTGGATGTTCGAATGGACCTTGTACTAGAAGATCCTGTCTCAAAGGTAGCTTCCATGGTGGAGCCGATGACATATTCACCAGGTCTGCATACCAAGTCCTGCGTGGCCACGCAGGAGCTATCAAAATCACAGAGGCCTTCTCCTGTTTGATCCTGCTACCAGCCTGGGAATGAGAGGGAACGGTGGAAACGCATAAGCTAGGTTGAAGGCCCAAGGCGCCACCAATGCATCCACTAGAGTCGCCTTGGGATCCCTGGATCTGGACCCGTAGCAAGGAACCTTGAAGTTCTGACGAGACGCCATCAGATCCATGTCTGGAAAACCCCATAATTGGGTCAACTGGGCAAACCCCTCCGGGTGAAGTTCCCACTCCCCCGGATGGAAAGTCTGACGACTCAGATAATCCGCCTCCCAGTTGTCTACTCCTGGGATGTGGATCGCAGATAGGTGGCAGGAGTGATCCTCCGCCCATTTGATGATTTTGGACACCTCTCTCATTGCCAGAGAACTCCTTGTTCCCCCCTGATGGTTGATGTAAGCAACAGTCGTCATGTTGTCTGATTGGAATCTTATGAATCTGGCCTTTGCTAGTTGAGGCCAAGCCTGGAGAGCATTGAATGTCGCTCTCAGTTCCAGAATGTTTATCGGGAGAAGAGACTCTTCCCGAGACCATAGGCCCTGAGCTTTCAGGGAGTCCCAGACCGCGCCCCAGCCTAATAGACTGGCGTCGGTCGTGACGATGACCCACTCTGGTCTGCGGAAGCTCATTCCCTGGGACAGGTGATCCTGGGTCAGCCACCAACGGAGTCTCTGGTCATCTGATCTATTTGAATCACTGGGGACAAGTCTGTATAGTCCCCATTCCACTGTTTGAGCATGCACAGTTGTAATGGTCTTAGATGAATTCGAGCAAAAGGAACTATGTCCATTGCTGCAACCATCAACCCTACTACTTCCATGCACTGAGCTATGGAAGGCCGTAGAATAGAGTGAAGAACTTGACAAGCGTTTAGAAGCTTTGACTTTCTGACATCTGTCAGGAAAATCTTCATTTCTAAAGAATCTATTATTGTCCCCAAGAAGGGGACTCTTGTCGACGGAGACAGGGAACTTTTTTCTATGTTCACCTTCCACCCGTGAGATCTGAGAAAGGCTAGAACAATGTCTGTGTGAGCCTTTGCTTTGGAAAGAGACGACGCTTGAATTAGGATGTCGTCCAAGTAAGGTGCCACTGCAATGCCCCTTGGTCTTAGAACCGCTAAAAGGGACCCGAGCACCTTTGTGAAAATCCTTGGAGCAGTGGCTAGCCCGAATGGGAGAGCCACAAACTGGTAATGTTTGTCCAGAAAGGCGAACCTTAGGAACTGATGATGATCTTTGTGGATAGGAATATGTAGATATGCATCCTTTAAATCCACGGTAGTCATAAATTGACCCTCCTGGATTGTAGGTAAAATCGTTCGAATAGTTTCCATTTTGAACGATGGCACTCTGAGAAATTTGTTTAGAATTTTCAAATCCAGAATTGGTCTGAAAGTTCCCTCTTTTTTGGGAACTACAAACAGATTTGAGTAAAACCCCAGACCTTGTTCCACAGTTGGAACTGGGTGTATCACTCCCATTTTTAACAGGTTTTCTACACAATGTAAGAATGCCTGTCTCTTTATTTGGTTTGAAGATAAGCGAGACATGTGGAACCTTCCCCTTGGGGGTAGTTCCTTGAATTCTAGAAGATAACCCTGAGAGACTATTTCTAGTGCCCAGGGATCCTGAACATCTCTTGCCCAAGCCTGAGCAAAGAGAGAGAGTCTGCCCCCTACTAGATCCGATCCCGGATCGGGGGCTACCTCTTCATGCTGTCTTGGTAGCAGCAGCAGGTTTCTTGGCCTGCTTACCCTTGTTCCAGCCTTGCATCGGTTTCCAAGCTGGTTTAGACTGGGAAGCGTTACCCTCTTGTCTAGAGGCTGTAGAGTTAGAGGCCGGTCCGTTCCTGAAATTGCGAAAGGAACGAAAATTGGACTTATTCTTAGCCTTGAAAGGCCTATCTTGTGGGAGCATGGCCCTTACCCCCAGTGATATCTGAAATAATCTCTTTCAATTCTGGCCCAAAGAGGGTCTTACCTTTGAAAGGGATATTAAGCAATTTTGTCTTGGAAGATACATCCGCCGACCAAGACTTTAGCCAGAGCGCTCTGCGCGCCACAATTGCAAACCCTGAATTTTTCGCCGCTAATCTCGGTAACTGCAAAGCGGCATCTAAAATAAAGGAATTAGCTAACTTAAGTGAGTGAATTCTGTCCATAACCTCCTCATACGGAGTCTCTCTACTGAGCGATTTTTCTAGTTCTTCGAACCAGAACCACGCTGCTGTAGTGACAGGAATAATACACGAAATAGGTTGAAGGAGGTAACCCTGCTGTACAAAAATCTTTTTAAGCAAACCCTCCAGTTTTTTATCCATAGGATCTTTGAAAGCACAATTGTCCTCAATAGGAATGGTTGTGCGTTTGGCTAGTGTAGAAACCGCCCCCTCGACCTTAGGGACTGTTTGCCATAAGTCCTTTCTGGGGTCGACCATAGGAAATAATTTCTTAAATATAGGAGGAGGGACAAAAGGTATGCCAGGTTTCTCCCACTCCTTATACACTATGTCCGCCACCCGCTTGGGTATTGGAAAAGCGTCGGGGTGCACCGGGACCTCTAGGAACTTGTCCATCTTGCACAATTTTTCTGGGATGACCAGGTTGTCACAATCATCCAGAGTAGATAGCACCTCCTTAAGCAGTGCGCGGAGATGTTCTAATTTAAATTTAAATGTCACAACATCAGGTTCTGCCTGCTGAGAAATTCTTCCTGAATCAGAAATTTCCCCATCTGACAAAACCTCCCTCATAGCCCCTTCAGATTGGTGTGAGGGTATGACAGAGCAATTATCATCAGCGCCCTCCTGCTCTACAGTGTTTAAAACAGAGCAATCGCGCTTTCTCTGAAATGCAGGCATTTTGGATAAAATATTTGCTATGGAGTTATCCATCACTGCCGTCAATTGTTGCATAGTAACAAGCATTGGCGCGCTAGAAGTACTAGGGGTCTCTTGAGTGGGCAAAACTGGTGTAGACACAGAGGGAGATGATGTAGAACTATGTCTACTCCCTTCATCTGATGAATCATCTTGGGCAACTTTACTATCTGTGGCAGTACTGTCCTTACTTTGTTTGGACGCTATGGCACAATTATCACACATATTTGAAGGGGGAGACACATTGGCTTCCATACATACAGAACATAGTCTATCTGAAGGCACAGACATGTTAAACAGGCTTAAACTTGTCAATAAAGTACAAAAAACTTTTAAAACAAAACCGTTACTGTCTCTTTAAATTTTAAACAGGGCCCACTTTATTACTGAATATGTGAAAAACTATGAAGGAATTATTCAATCTTAATCAAATTTTCACCACAGTGTCTTAAAGCATTCAACACATTGCACCCCAAATTTCAGGCTGTTAACCCTTAAAATGTGGAAACCGGAGCCGTTTACAGTTTTAACCCCCTTACAGTCCCAGCCCCAGCCTTTGCTGCAACTTCACCAAACCCAGGGGAGTATACGATACCAAATGAAGCCTTCTAGGATCCTTTTCAACTAATTCCAGACCCACACACATGCAGCAGCATGTACTGCTCTCAAAAGTAACTGCGCAGTAATGGTGCGAAAATGAGGCTCTGCCTACTACTGAGAAAGGCCCTTCCTGACTGGAAAGGTGTCTAAACCAGTGCCTGACGTAAAAAAACGTTCCCCAAAGTTATAAAGTGTGAATATCAACATCAAACTGTATAAAATGCCTAAATAAAGCAATCGATCTAGCCCATAAATGTGTCTACCAGTTTTATAGCCCATATTAAGCCCTTTATTCTGTTTGAGACTAAGAAAATGGCTTACCGATCCCCATGAGGGGAAAAATGACAGCCTTCCAGCATTACACAGTCTTGTTAGAAATATGGCTAGTCATACCTCAAGCAGAAAAGTCTGCCAACTGTTCCCCCCAACTGAAGTTATCTCATCTCAACAGTCCTGTGTGGGAACAGCAATCGATTTTAGTTACTGCTGCTAAAATCATACTCCTCTCACAAACAGAACTCTTCATCTTTTTCTGTTTCAGAGTAAATAGTACATACCAGCACTATTTTAAAATAACAAACTCTTGATAGTAGAAAAAAAACTACAACTAAACACCACATACTCTTCACCATCTCCGTGGAGATGCTACTTGTTCAGAGCGGCAAAGAGAATGGCTGGGGGGGCGGAGCCTGGGAGGGACTATATGGACAGCTTTTGCTGTGCTCTTTGCCATTTCCTGTTGGGGAGGAGAATATTCCCACAAGTTATGGATGACGCCGTGGACTGGACACACCAATGTTGGAGAAATAAAATTTTTGGGTTTCATATCCCTTTAAAATCACATTCTCTATCTAAATTACGAGAAAACATATTTGGGTTATCATGTCTCTTTAAGTTGTTAAACACGGTTCCAACTGACCTTTTTATCTTGAGCTAATACAGGATGTGACAATAACTATAGTGAGATCCATACAATATAACATTGTGTTATCCTAATAAAAACAGAATGAAACGTTTCTTGCTTTTATGTAAAAATTGTGATTTGTCCCAAACTCCTTACAGAGGCCAGAAATCAAAATCTTTAACATTGTTTTTTTTAAATGCTGTAAAATTGCCTAAACCTGCAAATCTCATTTTCATTATCTTCAGGTTACAGAACTTGCTTTTTGGCATCTATAGGGAGTGTGGAGCAGATGCAATGTTTACACCAAAGTGTATTGATCACGCTATTATAATGCAAGTCTCTCCACTTACAACAGTGTAGGGAACATCCTTTAGAAAAATACACGGCTTTCAAATTAAAAATTGCCTTTCCAGAATCCTGTTTAGGATCTTGTAGCACTGATGGATAATCTTTCCTAAGCAAAGTGCTGTAGAGAATCGGACCCCTTTTGATGTTTGATGAGATGCACTATCAAAAAAAAAAAAAAAAGGATTTTATTCTTCAGTGTAGTCAAGTATTATGTGCTTATAATTTCTTTTAATATTTTAGTTTGTGTGTCTTTAAAAAAATGTTATCGATGATAAGTAGTGGTGCCTAAATTGTGGATTTTAATTAAACCTCAACCTAGTTAGTTAGTTTCCTTGCTGTACTGCTCAGTTCCTGTGCCTGGTACAACTGAGGTATACTACATATACACTCAGTGGTGTATTTAGGTTTTGTGCTGCCCTAGGCACTCAAAAGTCTGCTGCTACCCCCCCCCCCCCCATTTCTTGCTCAGGGAGCAATGTGATTTTTTTTTCATGGCATTTCCAAAGTAAGTGTTATCCAGGGCTTGAAAAACACTTGCTAAGTGCTAGCTAAATAAATGAATGGTTCACAGTTACCTCTAAACTGTAAGCTCCATGGGCACTCATTATACTATGCCCGGAATGAACGTCGAGCATACCAGGCAAATGCCCGGTAGGCCGCACGGTAGTTAGCCCCGCCCACTGTGAGTTTGTGACCGCATTTTTTAAAATAAATTATTGGTTCCAAAAAATGTGTTTGGGAATAATTAATTGTAATGGATATGTTTATGATTATGTTAAATACATAATCATAAAAATATTCATTAAAAAGAATAATTTACAAAAAAATTGAGAGGGCCTCTTTTCCCTAAAATGCCCGGGCCTCTTTTTGGTTTCAGTCTGGCCCTGCATTATACCCCGTATAATGTAAGCTTCTTGGGCAAAACCTCCCATTATATACCTGTATAATACTTCTAAAATAACTAAATATGGCCACAAAAAATGTGCTGCCCCCCCCTCCAATCTGCTGCCCTAGGCAAGTGCCTTGTTTGCCTAGGCAAAATACGCCCCTGCATACACTTAATTCTCTGCATACAGCAATTTATTGGCCCATCTCTTATAGTAACTGAAAGGTGTTACAATAAAAATATTTCAGTGGTGTCTTAGTGCATAATGATAGCTTTTTATTAAACTAACATTCCCTATTAATGTGTATTTAAGTTCTGCTTTAAAGGGACGTTAAACCCAATTTTTTTTCTTTCATGATTTAGATAGAAGTAAATTAGAAAGTTTTTTTTAAATTAAAGCTATTATCTAATTTGCTTCATTCCCTTTATATTCTTTGCTGAAAAGCATATCTAGATAGGCTCAGAAGCTGCTGATTGGTGGCTGCACATAAATGCCTTGTGTGATTGTCTCACCTATGTGCATTGCTATTTCTTAAACAAAGGATATCTAAAGAATGAAGCAAATTAGATCATAGAAGTAAATTGAAATGGTGTTTAAAATTGTATTCTCTTTCTGAATAATAAAAGAAAAAAAATGTGGTTTGATATCCCTTTAATTTGAAATGTTAGTCCAGTAAAATCCTAGAATCTTATGTTTGCATTCAAATGGCTACAGGGGGCAAATGGGGAAAAAAAATTGCATTGTCCTTTCATTAGGCACTTTTTAATTTTTTTTTTTTTTAAATCTGACTAAAACAATCTAATTTAAACGGAGAACGGGAACAGAGTAGGATAATTTAAGGTGCATTTTTGAAGGCTACATATGGGCATTTATTTGTGTGTGCATTTTTTAGGCGCAAATATAGTAGAATAACAACGATAAATCTTGCCCTAAATATTAGAAAACTAAAGTGTTTAATGTATCTTTAAAAAGATAATACTGATAAAGTGATTTAGAAGTGCAACAATAAAGTTTCACTCCCAGCACAGAGTGTATCACAAAGCTGTCTTATTAAAACAAAATGTGTAGAACTGTGTTGTTGCATAATTTTAATATATACTAAGGGACAGTATACACCAATGTTTATATAACTGCATGTAATAGACACTACTATGCACAGATACTGATCTAAAAAGCCAGTAAAAAAAAACATTTAAAAACTTACTTAGAAGCTCCCAGTTTAGCACTTTTGATTAAGTTGACTGGAACACCCAGTGAAAGCAGACACTCCCCCCTCCCTCTGCATCTGAAAAGACCCTTTACACAAACAGGAACAAGCTCTAGTAGGTATACATCAGTATACTCATTGGCCATTGCACTGGAAGGGCCGGTAACGCATATTACGAGTCGCGGCGGCATAGCTATACGCAACGTCCATTTTGCACTAAAAAAAAAATGTCTGGCTAAAATGCTTGCGTTATAGCCTATACCGACACGATCCATTCCGTCATCTGAGACCAGTAGTTATGGATGTTGCAAAACAAAAATGTTTCACAAAACTCTTAACTAAAATGTTACAAAGTACACTAACACCCATAAACTACCTATTAACCCCTAAACCACCACGCATCGTTAA
Source organism: Bombina bombina (assembly GCF_027579735.1). Classification (NCBI taxonomy): domain Eukaryota; kingdom Metazoa; phylum Chordata; class Amphibia; order Anura; family Bombinatoridae; genus Bombina; species Bombina bombina. Next base: position 1,106,717,349 of record NC_069501.1, read on the forward strand.
TACTATATTAAACCTATTAACCCCTTATCCGCTGGGCCACCCACATCGTGACTATTAAATAAACCTATTAACCCCTAGAAGACGCCTCTGCGATGGATGAAGATGTCGCCGCTAGATAAAGACTTCACGATGCCTGGATGAAGACTTCTCGCCGCCTGGATGGAGATGAATGTCCGGACTTCAGGCACCCTGAGTAGATTTTCTGGGGCTAGTTTATTTTAATTTTTTGGGGTCTTTTTTTTTTTTTTTTTTAGATTAGGGATGGGCACTGTAAAACAGCTGAATGCCCTTTTAAGGGCAGTAAAACAGCTGAATGCCTTTTTAAGGGCAATGCCCATACAAATAGGTAACTTAGGTTTGTTTTTTTTACTTAGTTTTTTTTTCTTTGTGGGGTTGGTTGGGTGGGTTTTCCTGTTGGGGGGACTTATTTTTTTTCTAGGTAAAAGAGCTGTTTAACTTAGGGCAATGCCCTACAAAAGGCCAGTTTAAGGGCTATTGGTATTTTATTGTAGGTTAGGGGGTGTTTTTATTTGGGGGGGGATTTTTTATTTTTATAGGGCTATTAGATTAGGTGTAATTGGTTTTATTTTTTTAATTATTTTTTGTAATCTTAGGGTTTTTTATTTTTTTTCCCCGTAATTTAGTGTTTTTTGTAGTATTAGGTTTTTTAAATGTGTAATTTAGGTTTTTTAATTGGTAGTTTTTTATTTTATTTTATTGGAATAGTAATGTTAGGTTAATTTATAGTTTAATGTTAGTTTTTTTTTTTTATTTCACAGGTAAGTTTTTATTTATTTTAAGATAGTTATATTGTAACTTTTAATTTAAAGTTGGGGGGGTGTTTAGGGTTTAATAGTTTAATTTAGTGTTTCGGGATGTGGGGATCCTGCGGTTTAGGGGTTCACAGGTTTATTTAGTGTCTGCGATGTTGGGGAGCGGCAGATTAGGGGTTAATAACTTTTTATTAGTGTCGGCGATGTCGGGGAGCGGCGGATTAGGGGGATAATAATTTATTAGTGTCGTGGAGCCAGTGGATTAGGGGTTAATATATTCAGTTAGTGTCGGGACGGCGGACTAGGGGTATTTAGACTAGGGGTTTATGTTATGGTGTTAGGTTTAAACGTAACTTTCTTTTCCCCATAGACATCAATGGGGTTGCGTTATGGCGATTTGCCATTCCGCGATCGCAGGTGTTAGTTTTTTTCTAACACTCTCTCCCATTTATGTCTATGAGGGAAAGCGTGCACGAGCACGTAAACTCAGCCCTTGACTTTTGTGCGGTATGGAGCTTAACGCACAAAGAGGTTTTTCAGTAACTCGTAATGACAGCGCTATGGAAAGTGCGGGACTGCTCATTTTTTTGCGTTCCTTACGCACCCGGTATACCGCAAAACTCGTAATCTAGGTGAAAGTTATTTAAAAATAAACAAAACTATACATTTTTACAAAAGAAAAAACCTGTATGAGCAATATAAATGGATCATCTACAAAATATTTATGCAAAGAAAAATCTAGTGTATAATGTCCCTTTAATCATCTCCAGCATTTATTTTTAAAGACAGGGGTTAGTAGGAGTCTGTAGAAATAATGTTTATATTAAAATTATGTATACAGTAACATGTTTAATTAAAGTGATTGTAAAGTTTAATAAAGTAGTGTCCAGTATCTAAAAATAATCATAAAAACAGGGTTACTTTAATTCATTAAACTTTACAAAGATGCTTCTTTTTAAAAATATTTACCATTACTTTATGATAAACATACCGCCCATTCTCCGCCCGCATCTCTTGTATTTAGCATATCGATGACAAATCAGGCTTCCTCCGATCGTTGCATACTCCCTTTGGCGTCCAGCTCGTGGGGCACGCAACAATTGGAGGAAGCCAGATTCTACAGCGAGTCTCACATGAGCAACCACCCAGTAGGAGAGGAGACCACAAATCACGTCGCTGCAGTGAGTCTCAAATGGCATTTGAGATTAGACTCTAATTAGCTTAGCTTCAACAAGGTAGAACAGGAACACAAGTTTCATTTTCAGCGGGTGTATTCTTGGGCTACTCTGCAGTGTCAAGGTCCTGTAAAATTTGTACATATACTTGGCAATGTGTGGCTTCATCGCTGATATAAATCATGCACATACACACATTTTCATTTATTGTTATGGCAGTGCAATTTCTGCTGTGCAAACAGGAACTTGAAAATCTTCAGGTCTGTGAAAAAACATAATTTATGCTTACCTGATAAATTTATTTCTCTTGTAGTGTATCCAGTCCACGGAACATCCATTACTTGTGGGATATTCTCCTTCCCATCAGGAAGTTGCAAGAGGATCACCCACAGCAGAGCTGCTATATAGCTCCTCCCCTCACTGCCATATCCAGTCATTCGACCGAAACAAGACGAGAAAGGAGAAACCATAGGGTGCAGTGGTGACTGTAGTTTAATTAAAATTTAGACCTGCCTTAAAAGGACAGGGCGGGCCGTGGACTGGATACACTACAAGAGAAATAAATTTATCAGGTAAGCATAAATTATGTTTTCTCTTGTTAAGTGTATCCAGTCCACGGATCATCCATTACTTGTGGGATACCAATACCAAAGCTAAAGTACACGGATGATGGGAGGGACAAGGCAGGAACTTAAACGGAAGGAATCACTGCCTGTAGAACCTTTCTCCCAAAAACAGCCTCCGAAGAAGCAAAAGTGTCAAATTTGTAAAATTTTGAAAAGGTGTGAAGCGAAGACCAAGTCGCAGCCTTGCAAATCTGTTCAACAGAGGCCACATTTTTAAAGGCCCAGGTGGAAGCCACAGCTCTAGTAGAATGAGCTGTAATCCTTTCAGGGGGCTGCTGTCCAGCAGTCTCATAGGCTAAGCGTATTATGCTCCGAAGCCAAAAGGAGAGAGAGGTTGCCGAAGCTTTTTGACCTCTCCTCTGTCCAGAGTAAACGACAAACAGGGCAGATGTTTGACGAAAATCTTTAGTAGCCTGTAAGTAAAACTTCAAGGCACGGACTACGTCCAGATTATACAAAAGACGTTCCTTCTTTGAAGAAGGATTAGGACACAATGATGGAACAACAATCTCTTGATTGATATTCCTGTTAGAAACCACCTTAGGTAAAAACCCAGGTTTGGTACGCAGAACTACCTTGTCTGAATGAAAAATAAGATAAGGAGAATCACAATGTAAGGCAGATAACTCAGAGACTCTTCGAGCCGAGGAAATAGCCATCAAAAACAGAACTTTCCAAGATAAAAGTTTAATATCAATGGAATGAAGGGGTTCAAACGGAACTCCCTGAAGAACTTTAAGAACCAAGTTTAAGCTCCACGGGGGAGCAACAGTTTTAAACACAGGCTTAATCCTAACCAAAGCCTGACAAAATGCCTGGACGTCTGGAACTTCTGCCAGACGCTTGTGCAAAAGAATAGACAGAGCAGAGATCTGTCCTTTTAAAGAACTAGCTGATAAACCTTTGTCCAAACCCTCTTGGAGAAAGGACAATATCCTAGGAATCCTAACCTTACTCCATGAGTAACTCTTGGATTCACACCAATAAAGATATTTACGCCATATCTTATGGTAGATTTTCCTGGTGACAGGCTTCCGAGCCTGTATTAAGGTATCAATGACTGACTCGGAGAAGCCACGCCTTGATAGAATCAAGCGTTTAATCTCCATGCAGTAAGTCTCAGAGAAATTAGATTTGGATGATTGAAAGGACCTTGTATTAGAAGGTCCTGCCTCAGAGGCAGAGTCCATGGTGGAAGAGATGACATGTCCACTAGGTCTGCATACCAGGTCCTGCATGGCCACGCAGGCGCTATCAGAATCACCGATGCTCTCTCCTGTTTGATTTTGGCAATCAGTCGAGGGAGCAGAGGAAACGGTGGAAACACATAGGCCAGGTTGAAGAACCAAGGAGCTGCTAGAGCATCTATCAGCGTTGCTCCCGGGTCCCTGGACCTGGATCCGTAACAAGGAAGCTTGGCGTTCTGGCGAGACGCCATGAGATCCAGTTCTGGTTTGCCCCAACGATGGACCAGTTGAGCAAACACCTCCGGATGGAGTTCCCACTCCCCCGGATGAAAAGTCTGACGACTTAGAAAATACGCCTTCCAGTTCTCTATGCCTGGGATGTGGATCGCTGACATGTGGCAAGAGTGAGACTCTGCCCAGCGAATTATCTTTGAGACTTCTAACATCGCTAGGGAACTCCTGGTTCCCCCTTGATGGTTGATGTAAGCCACAGTCGTGATGTTGTCCGACTGAAATCTGATGAACCTCAGTGTTGCTAACTGAGGCCAAGCTAGAAGAGCCTTGAATATTGCTCTTAACTCCAGAATATTTATTGGGAGGAGTTTCTCCTCCTGAGTCCACGATCCCTGAGCCTTCAGGGAGTTCCAGACTGCGCCCCAACCTAGAAGGCTGGCATCTGTTGTTACAATCGTCCAATCTGGCCTGCAAAAGGTCATACCCTTGGACAGATGGACCCGAGAAAGCCACCAGAGAAGAGAATCTCTGGTCTCTTGATCCAGATTTACTAGAGGGGACAAATCTGAGTAATCCCCATTCCACTGACTTAGCATGCATAATTGCAGCGGTCTGAGATGCAGGCGCGCAAATGGCACTATGTCCATTGCCGCTAGCATTAAGCCGATTACTTCCATGCACTGAGCCACTGACGGGCGTGGAATGGAATGAAGGACACGGCAAGCATTTAGAATTTTTGATAACCTGGACTCCGTCAGGTAAATTTTCATCTCTACAGAATCTATAAGAGTCCCTAGGAAGGAGACTCTTGTGAGTGGTGATAGAGAACTCTTTTCCACGTTCACTTTCCACCCATGCGACCTCAGAAATGCCAGAACTATCTCTGTATGAGACTTGGCAATTTGAAAGCTTGACGCCTGTATCAGGATGTCGTCTAGATACGGAGCCACCGCTATGCCTCGCGGTCTTAGAACCGCCAGAAGTGAGCCCAGAACCTTTGTAAAAATTCTCGGGGCAGTGGCCAACCCGAAGGGAAGAGCTACAAATTGGTAATGCCTGTCTAGAAAGGCAAACCTTAGGAACCGATGATGATCTTTGTGAATCGGTATGTGAAGGTAGGCATCCTTTAAGTCCACTGTGGTCATGTACTGACCCTCTTGGATCATGGGTAGGATGGTCCGAATAGTTTCCATTTTGAATGATGGAACTCTGAGGAATTTGTTCAAGATCTTTAGATCCAAGATTGGTCTGAAGGTTCCCTCTTTCTTGGGAACCACAAACAGATTTGAATAAAATCCCTGTCCTTGTTCCGTCCGCGGAACTGGATGGATCACTCCCATTACTAGCAGGTCTTGCACACAGCTTAGGAATGCCTCTTTCTTTATCTGGTTTGCTGATAACCTTGAAAGATGAAATCTCCCTTGTGGAGGAGAAGCTTTGAAGTCCAGAAGATATCCCTGAGATATGATCTCCAACGCCCAGGGATCCTGAACATCTCTTGCCCACGCCTGGGCGAAGAGAGAAAGTCTGCCCCCCACTAGATCCGTTTCCGAATAGGGGGCCATTCCTTCATGCTGTCTTGGGGGCAGCAGCAGGCTTTCTTGCCTGCTTGCCCTTGTTCCAGGACTGGTTAGGTTTCCAGGCCTGTCTGGAATGAGCAACAGTTCCCTCTTGTTTTGAAGCGGAGGAAGTTGATGCTGCTCCTGCCTTGAAATTTCGAAAGGCACGAAAATTAGACTGTTTGGCCTTTGATTTGGCCCTGTCCTGAGGAAGGGTATGACCCTTGCCTCCAGTAATGTCAGCAATAATTTCCTTCAAGCCAGGCCCGAATAAGGTCTGCCCCTTGAAAGGAATGTTGAGTAATTTAGACTTTGAAGTCACGTCAGCTGACCAGGATTTAAGCCATAGCGCCCTACGCGCCTGGATGGCGAATCCGGAATTCTTAGCTGTTAGTTTAGTCAAATGAACAATGTCATCAGAAACAAATGAGTTAGCTAGCTTAAGCGTTCTAAGCTTGTCAATAATTTCATTCACAAATTTTCCCAAATTTTGAAATAACAGTGAAAAAATGCAGTTACACTAACGAAATTTTTACAGTGTATGTAATAAGTTAGCAGAGCATTGCACCCACTTGCAAATGGATGATTAACCCCTTAATACCAAAAAACGGAATAACAAATGACAAAAACGTTTTTTAAACAGTCACAACTGCCACAGCTCTACTGTGGCTTTTTACCTCCCTCAATACGACTTTTGAAGCCTTTTGAGCCCTTCAGAGAAGTCCTGGATCATGCAGGAAGAAGCTGGATGTCTGTGTCTGTAATTTTTGCTGTGCAAAAAAACGCCAAAATAGGCCCCTCCCACTCATATTACAACAGTGGGAAGCCTCAGGGAACTGTTTCTAGGCAAAATTCAAGCCAGCCATGTGGAAAAAACTAGGCCCCAATAAGTTTTATCACCAAACATATGTAAAAAACGATTAAACATGCCAGCAAACATTTTAAAATACACTTTTATAAGAGTATGTATCTCTATTAATAAGCCTGATACCAGTCGCTATCACTGCATTTAAGGCTTTACTTACATTACTTCGGTATCAGCAGCATTCTCTAGCAAATTCCATCCCTAGAAAAATATTTTAACTGCACATACCTTATTGCAGGAAACCCTGCACGCTATTCCCCCTCTGAAGTTACCTCACTCTTCAGAATATGTGAGAACAGCAAAGGATCTTAGTTACTTCTGCTAAGATCATAGAAAATGCAGGCAGATTCTTCTTCTAAATACTGCCTGAGATAAACAGTACACTCCGGTACCATTTAAAAATAACAAACTTTTGATTGAAGAAATAAACTAAGTATAAAACACCACAGTCCTCTTACGACCTCCATCTTAGTTGAGAGTTGCAAGAGAATGACTGGATATGGCAGTGAGGGGAGGAGCTATATAGCAGCTCTGCTGTGGGTGATCCTCTTGCAACTTGTTCCTGTTGGGAAGGAGAATATCCCACAAGTAATGGATGATCCGTGGACTGGATACACTTAACAAGAGAAATACAGTTTCTGCTACATACCCTCCATACGTACACTTGATATGACCCTGCTGACCAACCACCCACAAAACACACCAAATTTTTTACGTGATCTACCCCACCACCCAATACATTCTTGTGCCACAGCCTAAATGGCATGCCCTCTCTCCTGTTACACTCTCTATACACTCTGACTGTCATTGCACACACTGTAAGGAGGAGGAAAGGGAAATGTAATAGACATCAGCATATGAGGGTCATGGGAGAAAAAAGAGAGCGCGAGAGACAGTAAAAAAAACGTAACTTTCTTTTCCCCATAGACATCAATGGGGTTGCGTTATGGCGATTTGCCATTCCGCGATCGCAGGTGTTAGTTTTTTTCTAACACTCTCTCCCATTTATGTCTATGAGGGAAAGCGTGCACGAGCACGTAAACTCAGCCCTTGACTTTTGTGCGGTATGGAGCTTAACGCACAAAGAGGTTTTTCAGTAACTCGTAATGACAGCGCTATGGAAAGTGCGGGACTGCTCATTTTTTTGCGTTCCTTACGCACCCGGTATACCGCAAAACTCGTAATCTAGGTGAAAGTTATTTAAAAATAAACAAAACTATACATTTTTACAAAAGAAAAAACCTGTATGAGCAATATAAATGGATCATCTACAAAATATTTATGCAAAGAAAAATCTAGTGTATAATGTCCCTTTAATCATCTCCAGCATTTATTTTTAAAGACAGGGGTTAGTAGGAGTCTGTAGAAATAATGTTTATATTAAAATTATGTATACAGTAACATGTTTAATTAAAGTGATTGTAAAGTTTAATAAAGTAGTGTCCAGTATCTAAAAATAATCATAAAAACAGGGTTACTTTAATTCATTAAACTTTACAAAGATGCTTCTTTTTAAAAATATTTACCATTACTTTATGATAAACATACCGCCCATTCTCCGCCCGCATCTCTTGTATTTAGCATATCGATGACAAATCAGGCTTCCTCCGATCGTTGCATACTCCCTTTGGCGTCCAGCTCGTGGGGCACGCAACAATTGGAGGAAGCCAGATTCTACAGCGAGTCTCACATGAGCAACCACCCAGTAGGAGAGGAGACCACAAATCACGTCGCTGCAGTGAGTCTCAAATGGCATTTGAGATTAGACTCTAATTAGCTTAGCTTCAACAAGGTAGAACAGGAACACAAGTTTCATTTTCAGCGGGTGTATTCTTGGGCTACTCTGCAGTGTCAAGGTCCTGTAAAATTTGTACATATACTTGGCAATGTGTGGCTTCATCGCTGATATAAATCATGCACATACACACATTTTCATTTATTGTTATGGCAGTGCAATTTCTGCTGTGCAAACAGGAACTTGAAAATCTTCAGGTCTGTGAAAAAACATAATTTATGCTTACCTGATAAATTTATTTCTCTTGTAGTGTATCCAGTCCACGGAACATCCATTACTTGTGGGATATTCTCCTTCCCATCAGGAAGTTGCAAGAGGATCACCCACAGCAGAGCTGCTATATAGCTCCTCCCCTCACTGCCATATCCAGTCATTCGACCGAAACAAGACGAGAAAGGAGAAACCATAGGGTGCAGTGGTGACTGTAGTTTAATTAAAATTTAGACCTGCCTTAAAAGGACAGGGCGGGCCGTGGACTGGATACACTACAAGAGAAATAAATTTATCAGGTAAGCATAAATTATGTTTTCTCTTGTTAAGTGTATCCAGTCCACGGATCATCCATTACTTGTGGGATACCAATACCAAAGCTAAAGTACACGGATGATGGGAGGGACAAGGCAGGAACTTAAACGGAAGGAACCACTGCCTGTAGAACCTTTCTCCCAAAAACAGCCTCCGAAGAAGCAAAAGTGTCAAATTTGTAAAATTTTGAAAAGGTGTGAAGCGAAGACCAAGTCGCAGCCTTGCAAATCTGTTCAACAGAGGCCACATTTTTAAAGGCCCAGGTGGAAGCCACAGCTCTAGTAGAATGAGCTGTAATCCTTTCAGGGGGCTGCTGTCCAGCAGTCTCATAGGCTAAGCGTATTATGCTCCGAAGCCAAAAGGAGAGAGAGGTTGCCGAAGCTTTTTGACCTCTCCTCTGTCCAGAGTAAACGACAAACAGGGCAGATGTTTGACGAAAATCTTTAGTAGCCTGTAAGTAAAACTTCAAGGCACGGACTACGTCCAGATTATACAAAAGACGTTCCTTCTTTGAAGAAGGATTAGGACACAATGATGGAACAACAATCTCTTGATTGATATTCCTGTTAGAAACCACCTTAGGTAAAAACCCAGGTTTGGTACGCAGAACTACCTTGTCTGAATGAAAAATAAGATAAGGAGAATCACAATGTAAGGCAGATAACTCAGAGACTCTTCGAGCCGAGGAAATAGCCATCAAAAACAGAACTTTCCAAGATAAAAGTTTAATATCAATGGAATGAAGGGGTTCAAACGGAACTCCCTGAAGAACTTTAAGAACCAAGTTTAAGCTCCACGGGGGAGCAACAGTTTTAAACACAGGCTTAATCCTAACCAAAGCCTGACAAAATGCCTGGACGTCTGGAACTTCTGCCAGACGCTTGTGCAAAAGAATAGACAGAGCAGAGATCTGTCCTTTTAAAGAACTAGCTGATAAACCTTTGTCCAAACCCTCTTGGAGAAAGGACAATATCCTAGGAATCCTAACCTTACTCCATGAGTAACTCTTGGATTCACACCAATAAAGATATTTACGCCATATCTTATGGTAGATTTTCCTGGTGACAGGCTTCCGAGCCTGTATTAAGGTATCAATGACTGACTCGGAGAAGCCACGCCTTGATAGAATCAAGCGTTCAATCTCCATGCAGTAAGTCTCAGAGAAATTAGATTTGGATGATTGAAAGGACCTTGTATTAGAAGGTCCTGCCTCAGAGGCAGAGTCCATGGTGGAAGAGATGACATGTCCACTAGGTCTGCATACCAGGTCCTGCATGGCCACGCAGGCGCTATCAGAATCACCGATGCTCTCTCCTGTTTGATTTTGGCAATCAGTCGAGGGAGCAGAGGAAACGGTGGAAACACATAGGCCAGGTTGAAGAACCAAGGAGCTGCTAGAGCATCTATCAGCGTTGCTCCCGGGTCCCTGGACCTGGATCCGTAACAAGGAAGCTTGGCGTTCTGGCGAGACGCCATGAGATCCAGTTCTGGTTTGCCCCAACGATGGACCAGTTGAGCAAACACCTCCGGATGGAGTTCCCACTCCCCCGGATGAAAAGTCTGACGACTTAGAAAATACGCCTTCCAGTTCTCTATGCCTGGGATGTGGATCGCTGACATGTGGCAAGAGTGAGACTCTGCCCAGCGAATTATCTTTGAGACTTCTAACATCGCTAGGGAACTCCTGGTTCCCCCTTGATGGTTGATGTAAGCCACAGTCGTGATGTTGTCCGACTGAAATCTGATGAACCTCAGTGTTGCTAACTGAGGCCAAGCTAGAAGAGCCTTGAATATTGCTCTTAACTCCAGAATATTTATTGGGAGGAGTTTCTCCTCCTGAGTCCACGATCCCTGAGCCTTCAGGGAGTTCCAGACTGCGCCCCAACCTAGAAGGCTGGCATCTGTTGTTACAATCGTCCAATCTGGCCTGCAAAAGGTCATACCCTTGGACAGATGGACCCGAGAAAGCCACCAGAGAAGAGAATCTCTGGTCTCTTGATCCAGATTTACTAGAGGGGACAAATCTGAGTAATCCCCATTCCACTGACTTAGCATGCATAATTGCAGCGGTCTGAGATGCAGGCGCGCAAATGGCACTATGTCCATTGCCGCTAGCATTAAGCCGATTACTTCCATGCACTGAGCCACTGACGGGCGTGGAATGGAATGAAGGACACGGCAAGCATTTAGAATTTTTGATAACCTGGACTCCGTCAGGTAAATTTTCATCTCTACAGAATCTATAAGAGTCCCTAGGAAGGAGACTCTTGTGAGTGGTGATAGAGAACTCTTTTCCACGTTCACTTTCCACCCATGCGACCTCAGAAATGCCAGAACTATCTCTGTATGAGACTTGGCAATTTGAAAGCTTGACGCCTGTATCAGGATGTCGTCTAGATACGGAGCCACCGCTATGCCTCGCGGTCTTAGAACCGCCAGAAGTGAGCCCAGAACCTTTGTAAAAATTCTCGGGGCAGTGGCCAACCCGAAGGGAAGAGCTACAAATTGGTAATGCCTGTCTAGAAAGGCAAACCTTAGGAACCGATGATGATCTTTGTGAATCGGTATGTGAAGGTAGGCATCCTTTAAGTCCACTGTGGTCATGTACTGACCCTCTTGGATCATGGGTAGGATGGTCCGAATAGTTTCCATTTTGAATGATGGAACTCTGAGGAATTTGTTCAAGATCTTTAGATCCAAGATTGGTCTGAAGGTTCCCTCTTTCTTGGGAACCACAAACAGATTTGAATAAAATCCCTGTCCTTGTTCCGTCCGCGGAACTGGATGGATCACTCCCATTACTAGCAGGTCTTGCACACAGCTTAGGAATGCCTCTTTCTTTATCTGGTTTGCTGATAACCTTGAAAGATGAAATCTCCCTTGTGGAGGAGAAGCTTTGAAGTCCAGAAGATATCCCTGAGATATGATCTCCAACGCCCAGGGATCCTGAACATCTCTTGCCCACGCCTGGGCGAAGAGAGAAAGTCTGCCCCCCACTAGATCCGTTTCCGGGTAGGGGGCCATTCCTTCATGCTGTCTTGGGGGCAGCAGCAGGCTTTCTTGCCTGCTTGCCCTTGTTCCAGGACTGGTTAGGTTTCCAGGCCTGTCTGGAATGAGCAACAGTTCCCTCTTGTTTTGAAGCGGAGGAAGTTGATGCTGCTCCTGCCTTGAAATTTCGAAAGGCACGAAAATTAGACTGTTTGGCCTTTGATTTGGCCCTGTCCTGAGGAAGGGTATGACCCTTGCCTCCAGTAATGTCAGCAATAATTTCCTTCAAGCCAGGCCCGAATAAGGTCTGCCCCTTGAAAGGAATGTTGAGTAATTTAGACTTTGAAGTCACGTCAGCTGACCAGGATTTAAGCCATAGCGCCCTACGCGCCTGGATGGCGAATCCGGAATTCTTAGCTGTTAGTTTAGTCAAATGAACAATGTCATCAGAAACAAATGAGTTAGCTAGCTTAAGCGTTCTAAGCTTGTCAATAATTTCATTCACAAATTTTCCCAAATTTTGAAATAACAGTGAAAAAATGCAGTTACACTAACGAAATTTTTACAGTGTATGTAATAAGTTAGCAGAGCATTGCACCCACTTGCAAATGGATGATTAACCCCTTAATACCAAAAAACGGAATAACAAATGACAAAAACGTTTTTTAAACAGTCACAACTGCCACAGCTCTACTGTGGCTTTTTACCTCCCTCAATACGACTTTTGAAGCCTTTTGAGCCCTTCAGAGAAGTCCTGGATCATGCAGGAAGAAGCTGGATGTCTGTGTCTGTAATTTTTGCTGTGCAAAAAAACGCCAAAATAGGCCCCTCCCACTCATATTACAACAGTGGGAAGCCTCAGGGAACTGTTTCTAGGCAAAATTCAAGCCAGCCATGTGGAAAAAACTAGGCCCCAATAAGTTTTATCACCAAACATATGTAAAAAACGATTAAACATGCCAGCAAACATTTTAAAATACACTTTTATAAGAGTATGTATCTCTATTAATAAGCCTGATACCAGTCGCTATCACTGCATTTAAGGCTTTACTTACATTACTTCGGTATCAGCAGCATTCTCTAGCAAATTCCATCCCTAGAAAAATATTTTAACTGCACATACCTTATTGCAGGAAACCCTGCACGCTATTCCCCCTCTGAAGTTACCTCACTCTTCAGAATATGTGAGAACAGCAAAGGATCTTAGTTACTTCTGCTAAGATCATAGAAAATGCAGGCAGATTCTTCTTCTAAATACTGCCTGAGATAAACAGTACACTCCGGTACCATTTAAAAATAAAGAACTTTTGATTGAAGAAATAAACTAAGTATAAAACACCACAGTCCTCTTACGACCTCCATCTTAGTTGAGAGTTGCAAGAGAATGACTGGATATGGCAGTGAGGGGAGGAGCTATATAGCAGCTCTGCTGTGGGTGATCCTCTTGCAACTTGTTCCTGTTGGGAAGGAGAATATCCCACAAGTAATGGATGATCCGTGGACTGGATACACTTAACAAGAGAAATACAGTTTCTGCTACATACCCTCCATACGTACACTTGATATGACCCTGCTGACCAACCACCCACAAAACACACCAAATTTTTTACGTGATCTACCCCACCACCCAATACATTCTTGTGCCACAGCCTAAATGGCATGCCCTCTCTCCTGTTACACTCTCTATACACTCTGACTGTCATTGCACACACTGTAAGGAGGAGGAAAGGGAAATGTAATAGACATCAGCATATGAGGGTCATGGGAGAAAAAAGAGAGCGCGAGAGACAGTAAAAGCCTTACAGAGTGATATTGACCGAAAAAGAGAGAGACAGCGAGAGTGACAATGAGAGACACCCAGCGAGAGTGTGACAGGGAGAGAGTGACAATGAGAGACAGCGAGAGAAAAAGTGTGACAGAGTGTGCAAGCGAGAGAGAGGGAGACAGCAAGAAAGATACAGAGTGACAGAAAGTGTGACAGCAAGAGAGAGAAAGTGAGAAAAGAGCAAGACAGCAAGAGAAGGAAAGTGACAGCAAAAGAGAGGCAGTGTGAGCGTGACAGTGAGACAGAGCAAGAGAGTGTGCCAGAGAGAGTAAGTGAGAGAGTGATAGTGCGAGACAGAGAGAGTAAAAGTGAGAGAATGGGACGGGGGCAGAGGCAATAGTTGAAGCGGCAGGACGTGATTGCTCTTAGCTCCTGCCTCCAAGTCTTAATAGCATGTTTATTTATATGCTCCAAGACTTAATAGCAGGGTTAAATTATTATATATGTTGTTCATCTATATGTTGGAATACCCACAATCTGAAAAATGTAGTTGTACATTGCTGGAGTCCAGATATTCTCTTCAGGATCACGTAACTAGCCTGTGCTCTTCAGCACAGCAACATGGTGAGTGACCACTCGGTGCTAGAGATAGCATAATTTAATCATATACCTAGCCGAAAAAGCTGTTTGATCTGGATTGGATCTATACAACTCCCACTTACATAAAAGGCGACTCCTAGAAGTGTCAAATACAGTCTTAAAGGGACAGTCTAGTCCAAAAAAAACTTTCATGATTCAGATAGGGCATGTAATTTTAAACAATTTTCCAATTTACTTTTATCACCAATTTTTCCTTGTTCTCTTGGTATTCTTAGTTGAAAGCTTAACTTAGGAGGTTCATATGCTAATTTCTTAGACCTTGAAGGCCGCGTCTTAAGAATGCCTTTTAACAGGTTTTTCACCACTAGAGGGTGTTAGTTCATGTTTTTCATATAGATAACACTGTGCTCGTGCACGTGAAGCTACCTGGGAGCCATCACTGATTGGCTAAACTGCAAGTCTGTCAAAAGAACAAATAAAGGGGTAGTCTGCAGAGGCTTAGATACAAGATAATCACAGAGGTAAAAAATATATAAGTATAACTGTGTTGGTTATGCAAAACTAGGGAATGGGTAAACAAGGTATTATCTATCTTTTAAAACAATAACAATTCTGGTGTAGACTGTCCCTTTAATTACTTTGCGAGCGGAGAGCCGCCATTCTAATGACAAGCTTCATTCCTGCAAGCAACACGATCTACATGGCTTATATGTGTGGTATACAATCTATGGAGTTTAGGCAGCCGCATAATACCCCCCAAGTAATGCTGCTATCTGTCAACACAGAAGTATGAATGTTACAAGACCTGATGTGTATGTCTCTACAATGGAAATTAATACTCTTAAATAAGGATATAAACACTTTACTTACCAACTACCAAGCTGCCTTTATTGAGTCACTCCAAGAAGCGTTTGGCCCCATTCCTACTTATAATTTCTGAGACTTCCCTGAGTGGCCATGCTGGCGAGAACTGTGAGGATGCCCTTACCTTAGGGCCCCAGCGTTTGATACCTACTGAAGCCGATGATATACAGAAGTCAGTAACGGATGACTTGACCCTACCTGAGTCCATGCATACCCTAATTATAACTCTTCCTGAGTAAGAACATGGAAACCAAATTAAGATTATTAGTGAAATAGGTGACACTCTTGGACTTGGAGAGGTCGATAAGCAACAGTGCCTATGAGGTTGCCGTTCACTATTCTGGCAGTACGGAACTTGTGGAGCTGCTAGTGAAACTATTTCATGAGACACAGTGGTGGAAGTTGATTACCATACCGGTCCCTGAACTCGGGACCCAGAAAGATCAACAGACCTTGGTAGACTATTGGAATTGCGGTCCAACATGTACTTTCCAAGCATTGTTCAAATCACATGCCTGTAAGGTGGAGATTGTTAATTCCATTCTGGTGTGGAAAATGAGTATGTGCCCACCTGGGACAATTTCATCATACAGAACTGGTGTCGGTTAAATTTTACTTTCACATAATATCCCCTGTTTCAAGCTATTTCTTGGTCAACTACTGCCCTGGCGATGATGACCCTAGGATCTGATTTGTGAGTAGAGACTTCTGTTATGATACGATCTATAACAAGGTATGAAGGGGGCGCCTACGGCAATCTGGGAAATATAACTGTGAACACAATTTCTAAAATTAATATTGATGTAAACTCATATTCAGGTATCCAGGATAGAGTTAAACAATATTTAATAGAAAGAATAATAAGTACATATATACATAAAAAATAGACACCGGTCTCGGGTCAAAGTGTTATACAAATAATACCATAGTAAATAAAATTAGTTAAAACAGTTAATTGTAATGTCCAGTATAGCGGCTGGCCAGCTCAATGTTAACAAACACTGGGGTTTTAAATTAATCCTTATTTACAAAACTGACAAATGATTCCTTGTTAAAAGTTAATTTAGGTGATGTTCCAAAAAAGGAGATGTCTTTCTTTAAAGATATAAAATGCATGAGTAGTACCTTATTAGGCGATGTGAAGTAGTTTGACTACCCTTTGTTTCTGCTGCGTTTTGGTTACAGACCGCGCAGCACTTCTCTCCTTTGTGGGCTCTCTTTGTCACGTGGACAATTGTATCCAATCTCTGAGTGTGAAAGTATCTTAAGTGTGCCCACTGTTTCCGTAAATGAATACTTTGTTTTCTACTCCTACCGCTTATAACTGACACCATCCTCCCTCTCTTAAGAGAATCTGGCACTGGTCTTAATATAACGGTCCTTGGAGTCAGCAGTAATTCTGAAGTTCTGCAATAAAAAACTTTAAAAAGTCAATTACTTACTCTTCAGCTCATACCGATTTCTAGAAATACCATCCGCCCTCTCTATGAGGGAAACTAATTATCTTTTAATATTCTTATTTCATGTAAATATCCAGATCTTATATTTACAATATATTTACTAAAATGTATACCTTGTGTGAGTATTTATCCATATGAAGGACAAGAAGGATGGAAGTTAACTGATTCAGTCACTAAATGGTTAACTTAGAAGTCCTTAAATATGGTGCATAGCTAAGCATTGAACATCTTAACAAATGCTTCCCTACAAGTCGAAACGCGTAGACATTCAATAGCATCAGCTGAGTAAAGTCTGATTTGCAGCTTCTACTTATGACATACTATACACCTAAGATGGACTATAAATGGCATAATGTAAATTTCAATAAATGCCCAAAATGTCAGTTACGGGGGGCAGATTTATTACATATGCTCTGGGAATGCCCCAAGATAAAACAGTTTTGGTTTAAACTTGAATACTGGGCTAAAAATGCAATGAACAAATCAGATTTCAACGACAGATTATATTCTTACTTCCCTATAGTAAAAACCCAGGAGAGAATACATTTATACACGCTATAATATTATCTGCAAAACATTTAATTTTTCATAAGTAGAAAGAAAAGCAGGAGACAAAAATGTCAGAAGTAACAGAATTTACTAAAAAACAGAAAGATAGAGATAAATACAGAATTGCAAATTCATTTATTTTTTGGGTAATTGTCTATTTTCATTAGAGCCCTGACAAAAGAGAACAAGATTATTACTTCCATTCAAAAATTCAGATTTGAAGGGAGAGAATAGGAGTATTTCCTTACTTCCCCCTTTTTTTTTCCCTCCCTGACGCTTGCGATGAACCAAGTTTATGTATTTGTAAGATATTCTATTTGATGTAAATATATACAACAGGCAGATTGTACAAACTAATATTTTTATATGAGTAAATATTATGGGTGCAAAGAAGGCTTACATACAGCCTCCTACAGGATATAATTTGAAATGATTGTTATTACTAGAATGTTGCTGTATTTCGGGATGTACTAAAAGGAATGACAAGGGTGAATGACATAATGGAATGCCCATATATTATAATAAGGTTACATTTCAAAGTGCTATAGAAACTTAAATATGAGACATATCAAATAGATATTTACCAGATATGTTCCCCAGATACAGTAGCATATTCTGAAAGTGAGATTACGTCAGATTATAGCTGCTTTCTATGGAATGACAAGAGTGAATGACAAAATGGAATGCCCATAGACTATAATGGGATTACATTTAAAAGTGCTATAGAAACTAAAATATGAGACATATCAAACAGATATTTACCAGATATGTTCCCCAGGTACAGTAGCATATTCTGAAAATGAGATTATGTGAGATTATAGCTGCTTTCTATGGAATGACAAAGGTGAATGGCAAGATAGAATGCCCATAGACTATAATGGGGTTACATTTAAAAGTGCTATAGAAACGTAAATATGAAACATATCAAATAGATATTTACCAGATATGTTCCCCAGAACCAGTAACATATTCTAAACATGAGATTACTTCAGATTATAGCTGTTTTCTATGGAATGACAAGGGTGAATGACATAATGGAATGCCCATAGACTATAATGGGATTAAATTTAAAAGCGCTATAGAAAATAAAATATGAGACATATGAAATAGATATTTACCAGATATGTTCCCCAGGTACAGTAGCATATTCTGAAAGTGAGATTACGTGAGATTATAGCTGCTTTCTATGGAATGACAAGGGTGAATGACATAATGGAATGCCCATAGACTATAATGGGATTACATTTAAAAGTGCTATAGCAACAAAAATATCAGACATATCAAATAGATATTTACCAGATATGTTCCCCAGGTACAGTAGCATATTTTGAAAATGAGATTGTGAGATTATAGCTGCTTTCTATGGAATGACAAGGGTGAATGACAAAATGGAATGCCCATAGACTTTAATAGGATTACATTTAAAAGTGCTAAACCAACAAAACTATGAGAAATATCAAGTACATATTTACGAGATATGTTCCCCAGGTACAGTAGCATATTCTGAACGTGAGATTACACAAGATAATTGCTGCTTTCTATGGAATGACAAGGGTTAATGACAAAATGGAATGCCCATAGACTATAATGGGATTACATTTAAAAGTGCTATAACAACAAAAATATCAGACATATCAAATAGATATTTACCAGATATGTTCCCCAGGTACAGTAGCATATTCTGAAAGTGAGATTACGTGAGATTATAGCTGCTTTCTATGGAATGACAAGGGCGAATGACAAAATGGAATGCCCATAGACTATAATGGGATTACATTTAAAAGTGCTATAGCAACAAAAATATGAGACATATGAACTAGATATTTACCAGATATGTTCCCCAGGTACAGTAGCATATTCTGAAAGTCAGATTACTTCAGATTATCGCTGCTTTCTATGGAATGACAAGGGTGAACAACAAAATGGAATGCCCATAGACTTTAATAGGATTACATTTAAAAGTGCTAAACCAACAAAACTATGAGACACATCAAGTACATATTTACGAGATATGTTCCCCAGGTACAGTAGCATATTCTGAACGTGAGATTACACAAAGTAATTGCTGCTTTCTATGGAATGACAATTGTTAATTACAAAATGGAATGTCCATAGACTTTAATGGGATTACATTTAGTGCTATAGCAACAAAAATATCAGACATATCAAGTAGATATTTACCAGATATGTTCCCCATGTACAGTAGCATATTCTGAAAGTGAGATTACTTTAGATTATAGCTGTTTTCTATGGAATGACAAGGGTGAATGACAAAATGGAATGCCCATAGACTATAATGGGATGTAAAATTAAAAGTGCTATAGTAACAAAACTATGAGACATATCAACTAGATATTTACCAGATATGTTCCCCAGGTACAGTATCATATTCTGAAAGGGAGATTACTTCATATTATAGCTGCTTTCTATGGAATGACAAGGGTGAATGACAAGATAGAATGCCCATAGACTATAATGGGATTACATTTAAAAGTGCTATAGAAACTAAAATATGAGACATATCAAATAGATATTTACCAGATATGTTCCCCAGGTACAGTAGCATATTCTGAAAATTAGATTATAGCTGCTTTCTATGGAATGACAAGGGTGAATGACAAAATGGATTGTCCATAGACTATAATAGGGTTACATTTCAAAGTGCTATAGCAACAAAAATATGAGACATATCAAAAAGATATTTACCAGATATGTTCCCCAGGTATAGTAACATATTCTGAAAGGCAGATTACTTCAGATTATAGCTGCTTTCTATGGAATGACAAGATAGAATGCCCATAGACTATAATAGGATTACATTTAAAAGTGCTATAGAAACTAAAATATGAGACATATCAAATAGATATTTACCAGATATGTTCCCCAGGTTCAGTATCATATTCTGAAAGTGAGATTACGTTAGATTATAGCTGTTTTCTATGGATGACAAGGGTGAATGACAAAATGGAATGCTCATATACTTTAATGGGATTAAATTTAAAAGTGCTATAGCAACAAAAATACGAGACATATGAACTAGATATTTACCAGATATGTTCCCCAGGTACAGTAGCATATTCTGAAAGTGAGATTACTTTAGATTATAGTTGTTTTCTATGGAATGACAAAGGTGAATGACAAAATGGAATGCCCATAGACTTTAATAGGATTACATTTAAAAGTGCTAAACCAACAAAACTATGAGACATATCAAGTACATATTTACGAGATATGTTCCCCAGGTACAGTAGCATATTCTGAAAGTGAGATTACACAAAATAATTGCTGCTTTCTATGGAATGACAAGGGTTAATTACAAAATGGAATGTCCATAGACTTTAATGGGATTACATTTAGTGCTATAGCAACAAAAATATCAGACATATCAAGTAGATATTTACCAGATATGTTCCCCAGGTACAGTAGCATATTCTGAAAATGAGATTATAGCTGCTTTCTATGGAATGACAAGGTTGAATTACAAAATGGAATGCCCATAGACTATAATGGGATTACATTTAAAAGTGCTATAGAAACTAAAATATGAGACATATGAACTAGATATTTACCAGATATGTTCCCTAGGTACAGTAGCATATTCTGAAAGTTAGATTATGTGAGATTATCGCTGATTTCTATGGAATGACAAGGGTGAATGACAAAATGGAATGCCCATAGACTATTATAAAATTACATTTAAAAGTGCTATAGCAACAAAATATCAGACATATCAAATAGATATTTACCAGATATGTTCCCTAGGTACAGTAGCATATTCTGAAAATTACATTATGTGAAATTATAGCTGCTTTCTATGGAATGACAAGGGTGAATGACAAGATAGAATGCCCATAGACTATAATAGGGTTACATTTAAAAGTGATATAGAAACTAAAATATGAGACATATCAAATAGATATTTACCAGATATGTTCCCCAGGTACAGTAGCATATTCTGAAAGTCAGATTACTTCAGATTATAGCTGCTTTCTATGGAATGACAAGGGTGAATGACAAGATAGAATGCCTATAGACTATAATGGGATTACATTTAAAAGTGCAATAGAAACTAAAATATCAGACATATCAAATAGATATTTACCAGATATGTTCCCCATGTACAGTAGCATATTCTGAAAGTGAGATTATAGCTGCTTTCTATGGAATGACAAGGCTGAATGACATAATGGAATGCCCATAGACTTTAATGGGATTACATTTAAAAGTGATATAGAAACTAAAATTTGAGACATATCAAATAGATATTTCTTTCATGTAATTAGCAAGAGTCTATGAGCTAGTGACGTATGGGATATACATTCCTACCAGGAGGGGCAAAGTTTCCCAAACCTCAAAATGCCTATAAATACACCCCTCACCACACCCACAATTCAGTTTTACAAACTTTGCCTCCCGTGGAGGTGGTGAAGTAAGTTTGTGCTAGATTCTACGTTGATATGCGCTTCGCAGCAGGCTGGAGCCCGGTTTTCCTCTCAGAGTGCAGTGAATGTCAGAGGGATGTGAAGAGAGTATTGCCTATTTGAATTCAATGGTCTCCTTCTACGGGATCTATTTCATAGGTTCTCTGTTATCGGTCGTAGAGATTCATCTCTTTACCTCCCTTTTCAGATCGACGATATACTCTTATATACCATTACCTCTACTGATTCTCGTTTCAGTACTGGTTTGGCTATCTACTATATGTAGATGAGTGTCCTGGGGTAAGTAAGTCTTATTTTTTGTGACACTCTAAGCTATGGTTGGGCACTTTATATATAAAGTTCTAAATATATGTCTTTAAACTTATATTTCTTTCATGTAATTAACAAGAGTCCATGAGCTAGTGACGTATGGGATATACATTCCTACCAGGAGGGGCAAAGTTTCCCAAACCTTAAAATGCCTATAAATACACCCCTCACCACACCCACAAATCAGTTTTACAAACTTTGCCTCCAAGGGAGGTGGTGAAGTAAGTTTGTGCTAGATTCTACGTTGATATGCGCTCCGCAGCAAGTTGGAGCCCGGTTTTCCTCTCAGCGTGCAGTGAATGTCAGAGGGATGTGAAGAGAGTATTGCCTATTGAATGCAGTGATCTCCTTCTACGGGGTCTATTTCATAAGGTTCTCTGTTATCGGTCGTAGAGATTCATCTCTTACCTCCCTTTTCAGATCGACGATATACTCTTATATTTACCATTACCTCTACTGATTCTCGTTTCAGTACTGGTTTGGCTTTCTACAAACATGTAGATGAGTGTCCTGGGGTAAGTAAGTCTTATTTTCTGTGACACTCTAAGCTATGGTTGGGCACTTTATTTATAAAGTTCTAAATATATGTATTCAAACATTTATTTGCCTTGACTCAGAATGTTCAACTTTCCTTATTTTCAGACAGTCAGTTTCATATTTGGGATTATGCATTGAATTATCATATTTTTCTTACCTCAAAAATTTGACTTTTTCCCTGTGGGCTGTTAGGCTCGCGGGGGCTGAAAATGCTTCATTTTATTGCGTCATTCTTGGCGCGGACTTTTTTGGCGCAAAAATTCTTTTCCGTTTCCGGCGTCATACGTGTCGCCGGAAGTTACGTCATTTTTTGACGTTATTTTGCGCCAAAAATGTCGGCGTTCCGGATGTGGCGTCATTTTTGGCGCCAAAAGCATTTAGGCGCCAAATAATGTGGGCGTCTTATTTGGCGCTAAAAAATATGGGCGTCGCTTTTGTCTCCACATTATTTCAGTCTCATTTTTCATTTGCTTCTGGTTGCTAGAAGCTTGATATTTGGCATTCTTTCCCATTCCTGAAACTGTCTTATAAGGAATTTGATCTATTTTGCTTTATATGTTGTTTTTTCTCTTACATATTGCAAGATGTCTCACGTTGCATCTGAGCCAGAAGATACTACAGGAAAATCACTGCCTGCTGGATCTACCAAAGCTAAGTGTATCTGCTGTAAATTTTTGGTAGCTATTCCTCCAGCTGTTGTTTGTAATAATTGTCATGACAAACTTGTTAAAGCAGATAATATTTCCTTTAGTAATGTACCATTGCCTGTTGCAGTTCCCTCAACATCTAAGGTGCAGAATGTTCCTGATAACATAAGAGATTTTGTTTCTGAATCCATAAAGAAGGCTTTGTCTGTTATTTCTCCTTCTAGTAAACGTAAAAAGTCTTTTAAATCTTCTCTCTCTACAGATGAATTTTTAAATGAACACCATCATTCTGATTCTTTGGACTCTTCTGGTTCAGAGGATTCTATCTCAGAGATTGATGCTGATAAATCTTCATATTTATTTAAGATGGAATTTATTCGCTCTTTACTTAAAGAAGTACTAATTGCTTTAGAAATAGAGGATTCTAGTCCTCTTGATACTAATTCTATACGTTTGGATAAGGTTTTTAAAGCTCCTGCGGTTATTCCAGAAGTTTTTCCTGTTCCTAATGCTATTTCTGCAGTGATTTCCAAAGAATGGGATAAATTGGGTAATTCATTTACTCCTTCTAAACGTTTTAAGCAATTATATCCTGTTCCGCCTGACAGGTTAGAATTTTGGGACAAAATCCCTAAAGTTGATGGGGCTATTTCTACCCTTGCTAAACGTACTACCATTCCTACGTCAGATGGTACCTCGTTTAAGGATCCTTTAGATAGAAAAATTGAATCCTTTCTAAGAAAAGCTTATCTGTGTTCAGGTAATCTTCTTAGACCTGCTATATCATTGGCTGATGTTGCTGCAGCTTCAACTTTTTGGTTGGAAACCCTAGCGCAACAAGTAGCAAATCGTGATTCTCATGATATTATTATTCTTCTTCAGCATGCTAATAATTTTATCTGTGATGCCATTTTTGATATTATTAGAGTTGATGTTAGGTTTATGTCTCTAGCTATCTTAGCCAGAAGAGCTTTATGGCTTAAGACTTGGAATGCTGATATGGCTTCTAAATCAACTCTACTTTCCATTTCTTTCCAGGGAAACAAATTATTTGGTTCTCAGTTGGATTCTATTATTTCAACTGTTACTGGTGGGAAAGGAACTTTTTTACCACAGGATAAAAAATCTAAAGGTAAAAACAGGGCTAACAATCGTTTTCGTTCCTTTCGTTTCAACAAAGAACAAAAGCCTGATCCTTCGTCCTCAGGAGCAGTTTCAGTTTGGAAACCATCTCCAGTCTGGAATAAATCCAAGCCTGCTAGAAAGGCAAAGCCTGCTTCTAAGTTCACATGAAGGTACGGCCCTCATTCCAGTTCAGCTGGTAGGGGGCAGGTTACGTTTTTTCAAAGAAATTTGGATCAAATCTGTTCACAATCTTTGGATTCAGAGCATTGTTTCAGAAGGGTACAGAATTGGTTTCAAGATGAGACCTCCTGCAAAGAGATTTTTTCTTTCCCGTGTCCCAGTAAATCCAGTGAAAGCTCAAGCATTTCTGAATTGTGTTTCAGATCTAGAGTTGGCTGGAGTAATTATGCCAGTTCCAGTTCCGGAACAGGGGATGGGGTTTTATTCAAATCTCTTCATTGTACCAAAGAAGGAGAATTCCTTCAGACCAGTTCTGGATCTAAAATTATTGAATCGTTATGTAAGGATACCAACGTTCAAGATGGTAACCGTAAGGACTATATTGCCTTTTGTTCAGCAAGGGAATTATATGTCCACAATAGATTTACAGGATGCATATCTGCATATTCCGATTCATCCAGATCATTTTCAGTTCCTGAGATTCTCTTTTCTAGACAAGCATTACCAATTTGTGGCTCTACCGTTTGGCCTTGCCACAGCTCCAAGAATTTTCACAAAGATTCTCGGTGCCCTTCTGTCTGTAATCAGAGAACAGGGTATTGTGGTATTTCCTTATTTGGACGATATCTTGGTACTTGCTCAGTCTTTACATTTAGCAGAGTCTCATACGAATCGACTTGTGTTGTTTCTTCAAGATCATGGTTGGAGGATCAATTTACCAAAAAGTTCTTTGATTCCTCAAACAAGGGTAACCTTTCTGGGTTTCCAGATAGATTCAGTGTCCATGACTCTGTCTTTAACAGACAAGAGACGTCTAAAATTGATTACAGCTTGTCGAAACCTTCAGTCACAATCATTCCCTTCGGTAGCCTTATGCATGGAAATTCTAGGTCTCATGACTGCTGCATCGGACGCGATCCCCTTTGCTCGTTTTCACATGCGACCTCTTCAGCTCTGTATGCTGAACCAATGGTGCAGGGATTACACGAAGATATCTCAATTAATATCTTTAAAAACGATTGTTCGACACTCTCTAACGTGGTGGACAGATCACCATCGTTTAATTCAGGGGGCTTCTTTTGTTCTTCCGACCTGGACTGTAATTTCAACAGATGCAAGTCTCACAGGTTGGGGAGCTGTGTGGGGATCTCTGACGGCACAGGGAGTTTGGGAATCTCAGGAGGTGAGATTACCGATCAATATTTTGGAACTCCGTGCAATTTTCAGAGCTCTTCAGTTTTGGCCTCTTCTGAAGAGAGAATCGTTCATTTGTTTTCAGACAGACAATGTCACAACTGTGGCATACATCAATCATCAAGGAGGGACTCACAGTCCTCTGGCTATGAAAGAAGTATCTCGAATTTTGGTTTGGGCGGAATCCAGCTCCTGTCTAATCTCTGCGGTTCATATCCCAGGTGTAGACAATTGGGAAGCGGATTATCTCAGTCGCCAAACGTTGCATCCGGGCGAATGGTCTCTTCACCCAGAGGTATTTCTTCAGATTGTTCAAATGTGGGGGCTTCCAGAGATAGATCTGATGGCCTCTCATCTAAACAAGAAACTTCCCAGGTATCTGTCCAGATCCCGGGATCCTCAGGCGGAGGCAGTGGATGCATTATCACTTCCTTGGAAGTATCATCCTGCCTATATCTTTCCGCCTCTAGTTCTTCTTCCAAGAGTAATCTCCAAGATTCTGAGGGAATGCTCGTTTGTTCTGCTAATAGCTCCGGCATGGCCTCACAGGTTTTGGTATGCGGATCTTGTCCGGATGGCATCTTGCCAACCATGGACTCTTCCGTTAAGACCAGACCTTCTGTCGCAAGGTCCTTTTTTCCATCCGGATCTGAAATCCTTAAATTTAAAGGTATGGAGATTGAACGCTTGATTCTTAGTCAAAGAGGTTTCTCTGACTCTGTGATTGATACTATGTTACAGGCTCGTAAATCTGTATCTAGAGAGATATATTATAGAGTCTGGAAGACTTATATTTCTTGGTGTCTTACTCATCATTTTTCTTGGTATTCTTTTAGAATTCCGAGAATATTACAATTTCTTCAGGATGGTTTAGATAAGGGTTTGTCCGCAAGTTCCTTGAAAGGACAAATCTCTGCTCTTTCTGTTCTTTTTCACAGAAAGATTGCTATTCTTCCTGATATTCATTGTTTTGTACAAGCTTTGGTTCGTATAAAACCTGTCATTAAATCAATTTCTCCTCCATGGAGTTTGAATTTGGTTCTGGGAGCTCTTCAAGCTCCTCCGTTTGAACCTATGCATTCATTGGACATTAAATTGCTTTCTTGGAAAGTTTTGTTCCTTTTGGCCATCTCTTCTGCCAGAAGAGTTTCTGAATTATCTGCTCTTTCTTGTGAGTCTCCTTTTCTGATTTTTCATCAGGATAAGGCGGTGTTGCGAACTTCTTTTGAATTTTTACCTAAGGTTGTGAATTCCAACAACATTAGTAGAGAAATCGTGGTTCCTTCATTATGTCCTAATCCTAAGAATTCTAAGGAGAAATCGTTACATTCTTTGGATGTTGTTAGAGCTTTGAAATATTATGTTGAAGCTACTAAATCTTTCCGAAAGACTTCTAGTCTATTTGTCATCTTTTCTGGTTCTAGAAAAGGCCAGAAAGCTTCTGCCATTTCTTTGGCATCCTGGTTGAAATCTTTAATTCATCTTGCCTATGTTAAATCGGGTAAGACTCCGCCTCAGAGGATTACAGCTCATTCTACTAGGTCAGTTTCTACTTCCTGGGCGTTTAGGAATGAAGCTTCAGTTGATCAGATTTGCAAAGCAGCGACTTGGTCTTCTTTGCATACTTTTACTAAATTCTACCATTTTGATGTATTTTCTTCTTCTGAAGCAGTTTTTGGTAGAAAGGTACTTCAGGCAGTGGTTTCGGTTTGAATCTTCTGCTTATGTTTTTCATTAAACTTTATTTTGGGTGTGGATTATTATTTTCAGCAGGAATTGGCTGTCTTTATTTTATCCCTCCCTCTCTAGTGACTCTTGTGTGGAAAGATCCACATCTTGGGTATTCATTATCCCATACGTCACTAGCTCATGGACTCTTGTTAATTACATGAAAGAAAACATAATTTATGTAAGAACTTACCTGATAAATTCATTTCTTTCATATTAACAAGAGTCCATGAGGCCCACCCTTTTTTGTGGTGGTTATGATTTTTTTGTATAAAGCACAATTATTCCAATTCCTTATTTTATATGCTTCGCACTTTTTTCTTATCACCCCACTTCTTGGCTATTCGTTAAACTGATTTGTGGGTGTGGTGAGGGGTGTATTTATAGGCATTTTAAGGTTTGGGAAACTTTGCCCCTCCTGGTAGGAATGTATATCCCATACGTCACTAGCTCATGGACTCTTGTTAATATGAAAGAAATGAATTTATCAGGTAAGTTCTTACATAAATTATGTTTTGCCTTGATTCAGGATGATCAATATTCCTTATTTCAGACAAGTCAGTTTCATTATTTGGGATAATGCATATGAATAATCAATTTTTTTCTTACCTTAAAAATTGTTTCAAATTGACTTTTTTCCCTGAGGGCTGTTAGGCTCGCGGGGGCTGAAAATGCTTCAATTTATTGCGTCATTCTTGGCGCAGACTTTTTTGGCGCAAAAATTTTTTTTTGTCATTTCCGGCGTTATACTTGACGCCGGAAGTTGTTCGTGATTGCGTAATTTTTTTGACGTTTTGCGCCAAAAATGTCGGCGTTACCGGATGTGGCGTCATTCTTGGCGCCAAGAAAATTAAGGCGCCAATAATGTGGGCGTCTTTTTTTTGGCGCTAAAAAATGTGGACGTCATTCTTGTCTCCACCTTTTTTTCACATTATTTCAGTCTCATTTTTAATTGCTTCTGGTTGCTAGAGGCTTGTTCATTGGCATTCTTTCCCATTCCTGAAACTGTCATTTAAGGAATTTGATAATTTTGCTTTATATGTTGTTTTTTCTATTACATATTGCAAGATGTCTCAGATTGACCCTGGATCAGAATCTACTTCTGGAAAGACGCTGCCTGATGCTGGTTCTACCAAAGTGAAGTGCATTTGTTGTAAACTTTTGGTAACTGTTCCTCCGGCTGTAGTTTGTGATGAAAGTCATGATAAGCTTGCTAATGCAGATAGTATTTCCATTATTAATATACCATTACCTGTTGCTGTTCCCTCAACATCTAATACTCAGGATGTTCCTGTTAATATAAAAGAATTTGTTTCTAAATCTATTAGGAAGGCTATGTCTGTTATTCCTCCTTCCAGTAAACGTAAAAGGTCTTTTAAAACTTCTCATTTTTCAGATGAAATTTTAAATGACCGTCATCATTCTGATTTGTCTGTTTCTGATGAGGATTTTTCTGGTTCAGAGGATTCTGTCTCAGATATTGACACTGATAAATCTTCATATTTATTTAAGATGGAATTTATTTGCTCTTTACTTAAAGAAGTTTTAATCGCTTTAGAGATGGAGGAATCTAGTCCTCTGGATACTAAATCTAATAATCGTTTAAATTCGGTTTTTAAACCTCCTATGGTTATTCCAGAAGCTTTTCCTGTCCCTGATGCTATTTCTGAAGTAATTTCTAGGGAATGGAATAATATGGGTACTTCATTTACTCCTTCTCAAAGGTTTAAGAAATTGTATCCTGTGCCATCTGACAGATTAGAGTTTTGGGACAAAATCCCTAAAGTTGATGGGGCTATCTCTATTCTTGCTAAACGTACTACTATTCCTACGGAAGATAGTACTTCCTTTAAGGATCCTTTAGATAGGAAGATTGAATCCTTTCTAAGGAAAGCTTATTTATGTTCAGGTAATCTTCTTAGGCCTGCTATTTCTTTGGCTGATGTTGCTGCCGCTTCCACTTTTTGGTTGGAGGCTTTAGCACAACAAGTATCAGACCATAATACTCATAGCATTGTTAAACTCCTTCAACATGCTAATAACTTTATTTGTGATGCCATCTTTGATATCATTAGAGTTGATGTCAGGTATATGTCTTTAGCTATTTTAGCTAGAAGAGCTTTATGGCTTAAAACTTGGAATGCAGATATGTCTTCTAAGTCAACTTTGCTTTCTCTTTCTTTCCAAGGTAATAAATTATTTGGTTCCCAGTTGGATTCTATTATTTCAACTGTTACTGGGGGGAAAGGAACTTTTTTGCCTCAGGACAAAAAATCTAAAGGTAAATATAGGGCTGCTAATCGTTTTCGTTCCTTTCGTCAGAATAAGGAACAGAAGCCTGACCCTTCCCCTAAAGGAACGGTTTCTGTTTGGAAACCTTCTCCAATCTGGAATAAATCCAAGCCTTTTAGAAAGTCAAAACCAGCTCCCAAGTCCACATGAAGGTGCGGCCCTCATTCCAGCACAGCTGGTAGGGGGCAGGTTACGATTTTTCAAAGACATTTGGATCAATTCGATTCACAGTCTTTGGATTCAGAACATTGTTTCACAAGGGTACAGAATAGGTTTCAAGGTAAGGCCGCCTGCGAAGAGATTTTTTCTCTCTCGCATTCCAATAAACCCAGTGAAGGCTCAGGCATTTCTGAAATGTGTTTCAGATCTAGAGTTGGCTGGAGTAATTGTGCCAGTTCCAGTTCTGGAACCGGGTCTGGCGTTTTACTCAAATCTATTCATTGTACCAAAGAAGGAGAATTCCTTCAGACCAGTTCTGGATCTAAAGATATTGAATCGTTATGTAAGAATACCAACATTCAAAATGGTAACTATAAGGACAATTCTGCCTTTTGTTCAGCAAGGGCATTATATGTCCACAATAGATTTACAGGATGCATATCTTCATATTCCGATTCATCCAGATCACTTTCAGTTTCTGAGATTCTCTTTTCTAGACAAGCATTACCAGTTTGTGGCCCTTCCGTTTGGCCTAGCAACAGCTCCAAGGATCTTTTCAAAGGTTCTCGGTGCCCTTCTCTCTGTAATCGGAGAACAGGGTATTGCGGTATTTCCTTATTTGGACGATATCTTGGTACTTGCTCAGTCTTCATATTCTGCAGAATCTCATACGAATCAACTTGTGTCGTTTCTTCAAAGACATGGTTGGAGGATCAATTTATCAAAGAGTTCGTTGATTCCTCAGACTCAGGTAACCTTTTTGGGTTTTCAAATAGATTCAGTGTCCATGACCTTGTCTCTAACAGAAAAGAGATGTCTGAAATTGGTTTCAGCTTGTCGAAACCTTCAGTCTCAATCATTCCCTTCGGTAGCTTTATGCATGGAAATTCTAGGTCTCATGACTGCTGCATCGGACGCGATCCCCTTTGCTCGTTTTCACATGCGACCTCTTCAGCTTTGTATGCTGAACCAATGGTGCAGGGATTATACAAGGATATCACAATTAATATCCTTAAATCCCAATGTACGACACTCTCTGACGTGGTGGATAGATCACCATCGTTTAATCCAAGGGGCTTCTTTTGTTCGTCCAACCTGGACTGTGATCTCAACAGATGCGAGTCTGTCAGGTTGGGGAGCTGTATGGGGATCTTTGACAGCGCAGGGGGTTTGGGAATCTCAGGAGGCGAGATTACCAATAAACATTTTGGAACTCCGTGCGATTTTCAGAGCTCTTCAGTTGTGGCCTCTTCTGAAGAGAGAATCGTTTATTTGTTTTCAGACAATGTCACAACCGTGGCATATGTCAATCATCAGGGTGGGACTCACAGTCCTCAGGCTATGAAAGAAGTATCTGGGATACTTGTATGGGCGAAATCCAGCTCCTGTCCGATCTCTGCGGTTCACATCCCATGTGTAGACAATTGGGAAGCGGATTATCTCAGTCACCAGACGTTACATCTGGGCGAATGGTCCCTTCATCCAGAGGTATTTCTTCAGATTGTTCAAATCTGGGGACTTCCAGAAATAGATCTGATGGCCTCTCATCTAAACAAGAAACTTCCCAGGTATCTGTCCAGATCCAGGGATCCTCAGGCGGAGGCAGTGGACGCGTTGTCGCTTCCTTGGAATTATCATACTGCCTATATCTTTCCGCCTCTAGTTCTTCTTCCAAAAGTGATTTCCAAAATTCTAATGGAACGTTCGTTTGTACTGCTGGTGGCTCCAGCATGGCCTCACAGGTTTTGGTATGTGGATCTCATTCGGATGGCCACTTGCCAACCTTGGACTCTTCCGTTAAGACCAGACCTTCTATCTCAAGGCCCTTTTTTCCATCAGGATCTCAAATCATTAAATTTGAAGGTATGGAAATTGAACGCTTGATTCTTAGTCATAGAGGTTTCTCTGACTCATTAATTAATACTATGTTACAGGCTCGTAAATCTGTGTCTAGGAGGATTTATTATCGAGTCTGGAAGACTTACATTTCTTGGTGTTCTTCTCATAAATTCTACTGGCATTCTTTTAGAATTCCTAGAATTTTACAGTTTCTTCAGGATGGTTTGGATAAAGGTTTGTCCGCAAGTTCCTTGAAAGGACAAATCTCTGCTCTTTCTGTTCTTTTTCACAGAAAGATTGCTAATCTTCCTGATATTCATTGTTTTGTACAGGCTTTGGTTCGTATCAAACCTGTCATTAAGTCAATCTCTCCTCCTTGGAGTCTTAATTTGGTTCTGAGGGCTTTACAAGCTCCTCCGTTTGAACCTATGCATTCTCTGGACATTAAATTACTTTCTTGGAAAGTTCTGTTCCTTTTGGCCATCTCTTCTGCTAGAAGAGTTTCTGAGTTATCTGCTCTTTCTTGTGAATCTCCTTTTCTGATTTTTCATCAGGATAAGGCAGTGTTGCGGACTTCATTTAAATTTTTACCTAAGGTTGTGAATTCTAACAACATTAGTAGAGAAATTGTTGTTCCTTCATTGTGTCCTAATCCTAAGAATTCAAAGGAGAGATCTTTACATTCTTTGGATACAGTAAGAGCTTTGAAATATTATGTTGAAGCTACTAAAGATTTTAGAAAAACTTCTAGTCTATTTGTTATATTTTCTGGGTCCAGAAAAGGTCAGAAGGCCTCCGCCATTTCTTTGGCGTCTTGGTTAAAGTGCAAACACAGAAAAACGGGTCTCGAGCGGAAGGTGGAAAAAAGCACCTTTATTGTGAGCAAAATATGGAAAGTAAAAAGTTAAAGTTTTAAAAGAAACGACATGTAGACATAAGATGGTCAGACGCGTTTCGGCTCACGCCTTCATCTGTGACTGTGGGTCCAGAAAAGGTCAGAAGGCCTCCGCCATTTCTTTGGCGTCTTGGTTAAAGTCTTTGATTCATCATGCTTATGTAGAGTCGGGTAAATCCCTGCCTCAAAGAATTACGGCTCATTCTACTAGGTCAGTTTCTACTTCCTGGGCGTTTAGGAATGAAGCTTCTGTTGATCAGATTTGTAAAGCAGCAACTTGGTCTTCTTTGCATACTTTTACTAAATTCTACCATTTTGATGTGTTTTCTTCTTCTGAAGCAGTTTTTGGTAGAAAAGTACTTCAGGCAGCTGTTTCAGTTTGATTCTTCTGCTTATAATTTCAGTTTTTTTCATTATTGAGATTAAAACTTTTGTTTTGGGTTGTGGATTATTATTTTTCAGCGGAATTGGCTGTCTTTATTTTATCCCTCCCTCTCTAGTGACTCTTGCGTGGAAGTTCCACATCTTGGGTATTTATTATCCCATACGTCACTAGCTCATGGACTCTTGCTAATTACATGAAAGAAAACATAATTTATGTAAGAATTTACCTGATAAATTCATTTCTTTCATATTAGAAAGAGTCCATGAGGCCCACCCTTTTTTGTGGTGGTTATGATTTTTTTGTATAAAGCACAATTATTCCAATTCCTTATTTTGATGCTTTCGCTCCTTTCTTATCAACCCACTTCTTGGCTATTCGTTAAACTGAATTGTGGGTGTGGTGAGGGTTGTATTTATAGGCATTTTGAGGTTTGGGAAACTTTGCCCCTCCTGGTAGGAATGTATATCCCATACGTCACTAGCTCATGGACTCTTGCTAATAGGAAAGAAATGAATTTATCAGGTAAGTTCTTACATAAATTATGTTTTACCACATATGTTCCACAGGTATAGTAACATATTCTGAACATGAGATTACTTTAGATTATAGCTGCTTTCTATGGAATGACAAGGGTGAATGACAAAATGGAATGCCCACAGACTTTAATAGGATTGCATTTAAAAGTGCTATAACAACAAAACTATGAGACATATCAAGTACATATATAAGAGATATGTTCCCCAGGTACAGTAGCATATTCTGAACGTGAGATTACACAAGGTAATAGCTGCTTTCTAAGGAATGACAAGGGTTAATGACAAAATGTAATGCCCATAGACTTTAATGGGATTAAATTTAAAAGTGCTATAGCAACAAAACTATGAGACATATCTAAAAAATATTTACCAGATATGTTCCCCAGGTACAGTATCATATTCTGAAAGTGAGAATATGTGAGATTATAGCTGCTTTATATGGAATGATAAGGGTTAATGAGAAAATGGAATGCCTATATACTTTAATGGGATGTAAAGTTCAAAGTGATATAGCAACAAATCTATGAGACATATCAAATAGATATTTACCAGATATGTTCCCCAGATACAGTAGCATATTCTGAAAGTGCGATAACGTGAGATTATTGCGGCTTTCTATGAAATGACAAGTGTGAATGACTACATGGAATGCCCCTAGTCTTTAATAGGATGTAATGTTTCAAATGCTATAGCAGCAAAACTATGACACATATTACATAGATATTATTATTTATTATTATTATTGGTTATTTGTAGAGCGCCAACAGATTCTGCAGCGCTATTAACAAAGAGGGAATACAACAAAACAATTATAGGGATCAAATGGGTAGAGGGCCCTGCCAAGAGTTGAACTGTTGTAGTCATCTCTTGAGAAGGTGATCAACAAACAGCTGGACTCTTAGGCTTACATGCTAAGGGGGTTCAGGGGATAGCAATGGAGGAGAGGAACTGGTATAAAGAAAGGTTAGCGTAGGTTGTATGCATCCCTGAACAGTAGAGTCTTTAGGGAGCTCTGGAAGCTTTCAAAACTAGGGGAGAGTCTTGTGGAGCGAGGCAGAGAGTTCCACAAGATGGGAGCCAGTCTGGAGAAGTCCTGTAAATGGGAATTTGAGGAGGTTACAAGAGAGAGTAGGAGGTCTTGAGCAGAGCAAAGCGGACGGAGGGAGAGTATTTGGAGACAAGGTCCGAGATATAGGGGGAGCAGTGCAGTTGATAGCTTTGTATGTCATAGGAAGAATTTTGTGTTTAATCCTGGAGGCAAGAGGAAGTCAGTGATGGGATTGGCAGAGAGGTGAAGTAGATGAAGAGCGATGTGTAAGGAAGATGAGCCTGGCTGAGGCATTCATTATGGATTTCAAAAAGAGTTAGGCTGCAGCTAGGGAGACCAGAGAGGACAGAATTGCAGTAGTCGAGGCGGGAAAGGATGAGAGAGTTGATTAAAATCTTAGTTGTGTCTTGTGTAAGGAAATGTCTAATTTTAGAGATGTTTTTAAGGTTGGGGCGGCAGGATTTAGCCAATGACTGAATGTGAGTAGTGAAAGAAAGATCGGAGTCAAGTGCGACCACAAGACAGCAGGGTAGGGGTAATGATGGAGCTGTCGCGAGTTAGAGAGATCAGGGGTGGAGATTTTGGAAGAAGGGGTGAAAATAAGGACCCCAGTTTTGGAGAGATTTAGTTTGAGGTAGTGAGAGGACATTGGGTTAGCAAGGAAAGAGATAGGTCTGGTGCAGAGAAGTAGATTTGGGTGTCGTCGGCATACAAATGATATTGGAACCCGTGGGACTTAGGGAACCTAATGATGACGTGTAGATTGAGAAGAGAAGGGGACCGAGGACGGAGCCTTGCAGTACACCAACAGAAAGTGGTAACGGGGCAGAGGAAGCCCCAGAGAAGGCAACAATAAAGTTACGGTTAAACAGGTAGGAAGAGAACTACGAGAGGGCTGTGTCACAAATGCTGAAGGATTGGAGGGTTTGGAGCAAAAGAGGGTGGACAAAAGCTGCGGACAGATCAAGGAGGATAAGCAAAGAGAAGTGGCCTTTTGATTTTGCAGTAAATAGGTCGATGGTAACCTTAACGATTGCTGTAACGATTGTGTGATTGCTCTGTGGAGTGATGGGGATGAAATCCAGATTGCAGTGGGTCAAGGAGGGAGTTTAATGTAAGGAAATGGGATAGGTGTGCATATACTAGCTTTTCGAGAAGCTTTGAGACAAGATGGAGTAGGGAAATAGGGCATTAGTTGGATGTGGAGGCTGGATCGAGAGAAGGTTTTCTGAGGAGAGGTGTGACCAGTGCATGTTTCAGAGATGAGGTAAATATACCGAGTGAGAGGTTGAAAATGTGTGTTAGTATAGGGGTAAGGGTGGAAGAGAGGGAGCGGAGTAGCTGTGAGGGGATAGGGTCAAGGGGACAGGTAGTGAGGTGAGAGCACAGTTTAAGTGCGGAGACTTCTTCCTCAGTTACAGGGGAGAATGAGCTACATTTATGGCTATGTGGGTTGTGGTTGATTGCAAGCATTTGAGGAGGTGAGAGAATGGAAGTATGTTGAGAGCTGATTTAGTTTCTAATGGAGTTGATTTGCTATTGAAGTAGCTGGTAAAATCTTGAGCTGACAAAGAAGTTGTATTAGGAGGTGGGGGTGGGCGGAGAAGAGTATTGAATGTGGAGAACAGACATTTTGGGTTTGAAGAAAGTAAAGATAAGAGTAGAGAAGTAATGTTGCTTATAGAGATTAATGGCAGAATAGTAGGAGTTCAAGATTAACTTGTAGTGAGCTGAACTCTGAGATTTTCTCCAGTGCCGCTTAGCAGTACGGGAATATCTGCATAGGTACCGTGTCAAAGGAGTATGCCAGGGCTGAGGATGAGTGTGTGATTTCCAGTTATGGTAAGAGAGATTGTCAAGGACCAATGTAAGGGTGGAATTATAGTGGCAGATAGATTGATCAGGGCATGAAAAGGAGGAGATGGATGAGAGGAGAGGTTTGAGGGAATTAACAAGCTGTTGCTGATCTAAGACATAATGCTTCTGTGAAGTTTGGTGTGCGGAGTAGACGGAGGGAGAGTTGTAGGGAGGGAGGTGATGTTGCAAGTGAGGAGATGGTGGTCAGTCAAGGGAGTGACCATCTTTATGAGTGGGAGAGTCAGTCCATTGTGACAAAAAAGAATGAGGGCAGCCAAGTGATCTAGAAATTGAGTTGAGTAGCCAGGGGGTCGGTATATGACTGCAACACGTATAGAGAGAATAAGCAAATCATGTGGGTTTCGAATGAGGAAAATGTGAGGGAAGAGATTGGTTGAATTTGTTGAAAGGTGCAACGTGGGGAAAGTAAAATACCTACACTACCTCCTTGTTTATTACCAGACCTAGGAGTGTGGCTGAAGTGGAGACCCCCATGTTACAGAGCAGCAGTGGATGCTGTGTATAGGGGAGAGAGCCAGGTTTCTGTTAAAGCCAGAAGTTTGAGGGAGCGGGAGATAAAGAGGTCATGGATAGAAGTGAGCTTGTTGCAAACAGAGCAAGAGTTCCAGAGTGCAAAAGTGAAGGGGTTAGTGGCTTTAGATACAAGAAAAATGTGAGTAACGTTACCAGAGTTTTGTTTTCTGAGTCTATGGAAGGGTACACATGGATGTGCACGGCTAGGAAGTTGCTGGGGACCAGGATTAGGGGAGATGTCACCAGCAGCTAGTATAAGATAATATAAGTTATAATAGTGAGGTTTTTTTGTATGATTTCTTAGTGAGGTAGATTGCATGATGTAGACGTAGGCGTTCTGTGGGAGTTAGCTGGGCATTCCAGTTGAGTTTAGGGAAGACATGCAGTAGGTGTAGGCGGTCTGCGGGAGATAGCCGGGCAATCCAGGGGAGTATAGCGAAGTCATGACTTGGGTGTAGACGGTATTAGGGAGTTAGCTGGGCATTCAAGGGGAGTATAGTGAAGACATGACGTATCTATAGGCCTTCTGTGGCAGTTAGCAAAGCGTTCCAGGAGAGTAATCTGCACTTTGATTGGGATACATCACCAGTAGTGAACATATTCCAATCTCTGAAATCATGAAGGTTTATTTTGGACTTGACTGTCTCTTTAAACAACTTTCAAATTCACTTTTATCAAATTTGCTTTGTTCTCTTGTTATTCTTTGTTCAAAGCTAAAAGTAGGTAGGCACATATGCTAATTTCTAAGCCCTTGAAGGGCCCTCTTATTTTAGTGCCTATTGACAGTTTTTCATAGCTACATACTGCTAGTTCATGTGTGCCATATAGATAACTCCAGTGGAGTTATTTATGAGTCAGCACTGATTAGCTAAAATTCAAGTCTGTCAAAATAATTTAAATAAGGGGGAAGCCTGCAGAAGCTTAGATACAAGGTAATCAAAGAGATAAGACGTTTAATAATATAAAAGTGTTGGTTATGCAAAACTGGGGAATGGGTAATAAAGGGAGTACTGTATCGATCTTTTTAAACAATACAAATTCAGGAGTAGACTGTCCCTTTAAGCCCTTACTGACAGCAAAAATAACTAATTTGGAAGCATATATCTCTCATTTCAGCGGGAACACAATGCAATTTCTGCGTCCCTCAGGCAATGACAGCCACCATCAGTCACTTATGTTGGGCATCCTATTTTGTCATTCACTCTTATGAATCCATACAAAGCAGCAAAAATACCACATAATCTTACTTTTAGATTATTCTACTTTACCTGGTAAAGATATTTGGTAAAAGTCTACTTGATGTGTTTCATAGTTTTGTTGCTATAACACTTGCTATAACACTTTCAAGTTTTAAACCCTTTAAAGTCTATGGGCATTCCATTTTGTCATTCACCCTTGTCATTCCATACAAAGCAGCTATAATCTAACAGAATATCATTTTCAGAATATGCTACAGTACCTGGGGAACATATCTGGTAAATATCTAGTTGATATGTCTCATAGTTTTGTTGCTTCAACACTTTTAATTTTACATCCCATTAAAGTCTATGGGCATTATTCCATTTTGTCATTCACCCTTGCCATTCTTTTTAGTACATCCCTGTATTTCTTTTTTACTTTTTCTCATACCCTTTGCTCCTTCATTTGTTTTCTGTACCCTGCCTGGAAAATTGTTTAAATTGATATGCTCCATCAGAATCATGAAAGCGTAAATTTGGGTTTCATGTCCCTTTTAAGATATATAGTGACAATATAAGCTAATTACCTATTTTTTTCTTATGCTTTCATTTCCATTTTAAATACAAGTTTAAAATGTATAGCTTAAAAATGAACTCGCTGAATTGCACTAATTATGAATGACTGATACCCCCCTCCCCATCACCTAATATACAAGACAACAATTTGTGTATAAATAGTTAAGGTCCCAGCTCCTTGCTTCATTAAAACACATATTTGTCTCACTCCTTTGCCACATTTGCATTTCTTTCATGTTCGCATAAACCCAGATATCAACTCCTGGCCAAATACACAGCGTTACAGAACACTATTGGTTTCAATCTCCCTCCCTGCAGCCTCGACACTCTGTCTGTACCATGTGATCACTGCAGTCACGTGACTGCTAAGAAGTCAGAAGGTTCTGTAAAAAAAAAAAATACATTGAAATGAAATCTTTACCTAGCAGGCAGCATTTGGGACAAAGAAACAAAACCAAAGAAAGGGCTGTAGTGCCCCTTACCTTACTCAGAAAAACAAGGAAATATGTAATGTAGATTTATTTCATTGTATGATGCAATGTATCTAGAAAATTTCACTAGATAAACTATCTGTTACAGTAGTTATCTAAATATGGATTAGAACATTTTTCCCTATAAACCCGTGGTTTACAGCAGAAACTCCCACACATTGAGGAACAAATTATTCACCAATAGCTTTACAATCTAAAATGTCTGTCAGAATGTTTACAGGACTGTCACTATGTCACGTTAAACCCCCGCCCATAGCCCAATCTCTCACTGGACCTGCCCATGCTGCATAAACCCCATGCAGGAAGAAGTTAGTTAGGTGCCTGCCTGGAGTAGGGCACGATGGCAGAGAGGCTTATTAACGCGTTCGGTAATCTGAACCTAGATGGGCACCCGCAACAAAGATACCGACATCGGCCCCAGCAAAAGCAACAACAGAAACCCCCGCAACCTGCACCGCATCAACACACACCTCGTCCCTCAAGGTTCAACAAACACATCTACCTTCTGAGAGGGCTCCCGGGCTCCGGCAAGACCAGCCTGGCCAGGTACACAGCATCTAAGCTTAGTCCTGCCATTGCCTGTAGGAGCCATAGGTTGTCGGTGTAGGGACGGGTTCGTTTGTTTATGACCCAGAAATGAAAGCAAAGTATTTAGCAGAGCTTCTGCACATCTGGATGCTGGTTGTGCTGCTCACAGTGATATCAGGTGGCAATGTGTGCGTTTGTCATCAAAGCTGCAGCGAGGATAGTATCACAACAATCGCTAAACTTTAGTTTGTGTTGCAGAATGAAACAAGTTTGTACTGGTTTGTTTACATCTTTAATCATTGCAGCTGAAATCCTGGTGGTGAAGGTGTAACTCCTGGTATAGCATAGTTGCCAACAGTCCCTGATTTCCAGGGACAGTCCCTGGATTTTGTTGTATGTCCCTGGATTTTTTTTGTCCCTGGAAATCTCTTTTGCGCAACATTTGTTGTTTGCATATATATATATATATATATATATATATATATATATATATATATATATATATATATATATATATATATATATATATATATATATATATATATATATATACCAGTGACGTGCAGTGACGTCAGAGGATGGTGAGGCAGTGGCTAGGATACGCCTTCATTCTTTAGATATCCTTTGTTGAAGAAATAGCATAGCAATGCACATGGGTGAGCCAATCACATGAGGTATCTATGTGCAGCCACCAATCAGCAGCTACTGAGCATATTTAGATATGATTTTCAACAAAGGACATCAAAAGAATAAAGAAAATTAGATATTAGATGTAAATTGGAAAGTTATTTAAATTTGCATATGGGTTTCATATGGGTTTCATGTCCCTTTAAATGGTGTCTTGGAAAACTGGTCAACTTAGTAAACATCTGATTTTAGTCTAAAAGGATTGTAACAGAAACTCTTGCCAGATAACACAAGGCTTGCTCTGATTATGAGATCTAGAAATCCATGCCCATTAAAATATGTTTAAAACATACATTTTACTTTAATGCTGCAAATTATGCTTATAGATTCTTTCATTACATAAGGGATGAGAGTCAGAGGGGGAGGAAGAGAGACAGAGAGAGAGAAAGAGACCATGGGGGAGAACAACACATAAGGAGAGAGATGGATAGATAGAGAGAGAGACACACACACACACAAGGGGGGGGGCACTGCATTTTAAAGTAATAAAACAGCAGAGCTACAGAGAGTTCAGAAAATTAGTCTATAATTTAGTGTGAAGTACAGAGGCAAGCTGCTAAGTTAGTGGGTGTAAAGTTTGAGTAAACAAAATACAAAAACGACCCTTCTATAAAAGAGTAAACAAAAACTAAACCACATTCATTAAATTATCATTTTAACTAACAGAATCTTTCAGTAAAATCTTACTTTAATAAGATGTGGGTGAAACACTGCTCTCTGTGCCTCTCTCCTGCTCTGTAAGGATTCAGGAAGTGACAGTGGCACATTCCACTGCACTTAGAGGGGAAGAACAGAACTCTCTTTTTCACTTTAGCAAAGCTAGCAGGTTCACAGGACAGCAACAAAATATATGAAAGTTGTTTTTTTGCGTTTTTGTTTTGTTTTATATGATTTAACATCCAGCCCCAACCCTATGTTCCACTTACTAATGCCTCTCATTGGATTGGTTCAGCCCAAATAGGACTGCCTCAAATAAGCAGTTAATGAGCCATGCAATGATCTTAACCACTTGCATCCAGTAGATGGCGCATCATGTTGTGTAATGGTGGGCAGACCTGATTGTGCCTCTTCATTGCACAACATATAGCTGTGAGAAAAAAAAATGCTGGGGGAAAAAATTTACAATTTTTTTTTTTAAAGCCAATAAAAAAAATATATTTTTGCCCATATGAGAGGTGAAGCACTGCCTCACCTGCCTCTAGTGACTGCACATCACTGGAGGTATCTATGTGCAGCCACCAATCAGCAGCTACTGAGCATATTTAGATATGATTTTCAACAAAGGATATCAAAAGAATGAAGACAATTAGATATTAGATGTAAATTGGAAAGTTATTTAAATTGCATGTTCTTTCTAAATCATGAAAGAAAACATATGGGTTTCAATGCTTGCTCTGATTATGAGATCTAGAAATCCATGCCCATTAAAATATGTTTAAAACATACTTTTTACTTTAATGCTGCAAATTATGCTTATAGATTCTTTCATTATTCAGTAAATATAAAAATGTCTTGATCCAGTGGCGGCTGGTGAAATTTAAAGATGGTGGGGCACTTGACCCCACCCCTTTAAATAAAGCCACACCATCAGATGGCACTACCAATTCATTAATTAAATAAATAAAAGGTAGACATAAACACATACACAGAGGGTTAAAGAGAGAAAGAGAGAGAAAGAGAAAGACACACACAGAGGGTTAGAGAGAGAGAGAGACGCAGAGGGTTAGAGAGAGAGAAAGAGAGAGAGAGAGAGAAAGAAAGAGAGACATACAGAGGGTTAGAGAGAGAGAGAGAGAGACACACACAGAGGGTTAGAGAGAGAGAAAAAGAGAGAGAGAGACACACACACAGAGGGTTAGAGAGAGAGAGAGAGAAAGAGAGAGAGAGAGACACACAGAGGGTTAGAGAGAGAGAGAGAGACACACACAGAGGGTTACAGAGAGAGAGAAAGAGAGAGAGAGAGAGAGAGACACACAGAGGGTTAGAGAGAGAGAGAAAGAGAGAGAGACACACACACAGAGGGTTAGAGAGAGAGAGAAAGAGAGAGAGAGACACACACAATCACACACAGAGGGTTAGAGAAAGAGAGAGAGAGACACAATCAAACACAGAGGGTTAGAGAGACACATAAGGGATGAGAGAGTCAGAGGGGGAGGAAGAGAGACCATGGGGAGAACAACACATAAGGAGAGAGATGGATAGATAGATAGATAGATAGAGAGAGAGAGACACACACACAAAGGGGGAGAGAAAGAGACCACTGCATTTTTAAGTAATAAAACAGCAGAGCTACAGAGAGTTCAAAAAGTGAAGGCAAGCTGTTAAATTAGTGGGTGTAAAGATTGAGGAAACAAAATACAAAAATGACCCTGCTGTAAAAGAGTAAAAAAACACTAAACCACATTCATTAAATTATAATTTTCACTAACAGAATCCCTTTCAGTGAAATCTAAGGCTGTAGAACTTACTTCAAAGATGTGTCTTAAACACTGCTTATTGACTGAATCTCTTCCTGCACTGCCTCTGTCTGTATTAAGGAAGTGACAGTGGCACATTCCACTGCACTTAGAGGGGAAGTACAGAACTCTCTTTTTCACTTTAGCAAAAGCTGGCAGCTTCACAGCACAGCAACAAAATAAATGAAAGTAGTTTTTTTCCGTTTTTGTTTTGTTTTATATGATTTAACATCCAGCCCCAACCCTAAGTTCCACTTACTAATGCCTCTCACTGGATTGGGTCAGCCCAAATAGGACTGCCTCAAATAAGCAGTTAATGGGCCATCCAATGATCTTAACCACTGTCATCCAGTAGATGGCGCAGCATGTTGTGTAATGGTGGGCAGACCTGCTTGTGCCTCTCCATTGCACAACATGTATCTGTGAAGAAAAAAAATGCTGGGGAAAAAAATTGCAATTTTTTTATTTTATTTTTTTAAAGCCCATAAAAAATATATATTTTTGCCCATATGAGAGGTGAAGCACTGCCTCACCTGCCTCTAGTGACTGCACATCAGTGATATATACACACACACACATATATACAGATAGATAGATGATAAATAGATATATTGTATTATTTAAATATAATTCATTCCTAATGGAATATTGTTATTATTATTGAACGGG
Source organism: Bombina bombina (assembly GCF_027579735.1). Lineage (NCBI taxonomy): Eukaryota > Metazoa > Chordata > Amphibia > Anura > Bombinatoridae > Bombina > Bombina bombina. The sequence continues at coordinate 1,106,760,606 of NC_069501.1, forward strand.
TTCACATATTATTTGTCTTTCTAATTTTGATGCTGTGTTGTAAAAATAACCATATGCCCAGAATGTGTTCTAGAGACTGGGTAGGTGTAAGAGCTTGGTGCTGTAATCTGTATAATAAACTATAGATAAGTTTAAATTATACTATTACTTTCAAATGGGTGTGTTTTGATTGCAGAACTGAGTGGGCGGAGCAGTTGAACAGTAGGTCGTCAATACTCCAGTAACCCGCTTGATTGCTCTGCTGCAAAGTGTCCCTGGAATTTTTTTTTTAAATGTTGGCAACTATGGTATTGTAGCAGGAGCCAAACAAGGGTTTTGTGTAAATATAACAGGGCTGGACAAATCCAGAGATTCGTTTCTCCTGCAATTTTTACTTCTGGCTCCCAACCCTTTTTAAAAAAATAAATAAATATATATTTTTTTTTTCTCTCTACATAAGTCACAATCTAAAATTCTTCCAAACACTTAAAGGGACAGTCAACCCAAAATTTCTCCTAAGCCATTCATGTAAAGTTGCAACTGCTTATTATTGCCAACTTTAGGCAAATTTTGTAACATATATATAGGCCTAGATTACGAGTTGTGCGTTAGGGCTAAAAAGCAGCGTTAAAAGGTCCTAACGCTGCTTTTTAACGCCTGTTGGTATTACGAGTCTTGAAGGTACAGGTGTACTGCTCACTTTTTTGGCCAGACTCGGAAATACTGCAAATCCACTTACGTCAGTTGCGTATCCTATATTTTCAATGGGACTTGCATAGCGCCGGTATTACGAGTCTGACCAAAAGTGAGCGGTAGACCCTCTCCTGTCAAGACTGGTACCGCATTTAAAAGTCAGTAGTTAAGAGTTTTACACTACAACGCCGTAGCATAAAACTCTTAACTAAAGTGCTAAAAAGTACACTAACACCCATAAACTATCTATTAACCCCTAAACCAAGGCCCTCCCACATCGCAAACACTAAAATAAATATTTAACCCCTAATCTGCCGAACCGGACATCGCTGACACTATAATAAACATATTAACCCCTAAACCGCCGCACTCCCGCCTCGCAAACAGTTAAATATTATTAACCCCTAATCTGCAGTCCTTAACATCGCCGCCACCTATCTACATTTATTAACCCCTAATCTGCCGCCCCCAACGTCGCCACCACTATATTAAATGTATTAACCCCTAAGCCTAACCCTAACACCCCCTAACTTAAATATAATTACAATAAATCTAAATAAAATTAATACAATTAACTAAATTATTCCTATTTAAAACTAAATACTTACCTATAAAATAAACCATAAGCTAGCTACAATATAACTAATAGTTACATTTTAGCTAGCTTCGGGTTTATTTTTATTTTACAGGGAACTTTGTATTTATTTTAACTAGGTACAATAGTTATTAAATAGTTATTAACTATTTAATAACTACCTAGTTAAAATAAAGACAAATTTACCTGTAAAATAAAACCTAACCTAAGTTACAATTACACCTAACACTACAGACGGGCAGAAGTCTTCATCCAACCGGACAGAAGTGGTCCTCCAGACGGGCAGAAGTCTTCATCCAGACGGCATCTTCTATCTTCATCCATCCGGCCTTCTACCTTAATTCCGATTGGCTGATAGAATTCTATCAGCCAATCGGAATTGAAGGGACGTCATCTTGGATGACGTCATTTAAAGGAACCTTCATTCAGTCGCCAGCTGTCGGATGAAGAGGATGCTCCGCGTCGGATGTCTTGAAGATGGACCCGCTCTGCGCCGGATGGATGAAGAAAGATAGAACATGCCGTCTGGATGAAGACTTCTGCCCGTCTGGAGGACACTTCTGCCCGGTTGGATGAAGTCTTCTGCCCATCTGGAGGTCCACTTCTGCCCGGTTAGGTGAGGATATCTCCCGGTAGGGTGATCTTCAAGGGGTTAGTGTTAGGTTTTTTTAAGGGGGGATTGGGTGGGTTTTAGAGTAGGGTTGGTTGTGTGGGTGTTGGGTTTTAATGTTGGGGTGGGAATTGTAATTTTTTCTTTTTACAGGTAAAAGAGCTGATTACTTTGGGGCAATGCCCCGCAAAAGGCCCTTTTATGGGCTATTTGTAATTTAGTGTAGGGTAGGGCTTTTTTTATTTTGGTTTTTTTTTTTTTATTTTGTTAGGGGGATTAGAGTAGGTGTAATTAGTTTAAAAATCTTGTAATTTCTTTATTATTTTCTGTAATTTAGTGTTTGTTTTTTTCCGTACTTTAGATAATTTTATTTAATTGTATTTAATTTAGGTAATTAATTTAATTATAGTGTAGTGTTCGGTGTAATTGTAACTTAGGTTAGGTTTTATTTTACAGGTAAATTTGTCTTTATTTTAACTAGGTAGTTAGTAAATAGTTAATAACTATTTAGTAACTATTCTACCTAGTTAAAATAAATACAAAGTTCCCTGTAAAATAAAAATAAACCCTAAGCTAGCTACAATGTAACTATTAGTTATATTGTAGCTAGCTTAGGGTTTATTTTATAGGTAAGTATTTAGTTTTAAATAGGAATAATTTAGTTAATTGTAGTAATTTTATTTAGATTTATTGTAATTATATTTGTTAGGGGGTGTTAGGGTTAGATTTAGGTTTAGAGGTTTATAACTTTATTATAGTGGCGGCGACGTTGGGGGCGGCAGATTAGGGATTAATAAATGTAGGTAGGTGGCGGCGACATTGGGAGCGGCAGAGTAGGGGTTAATAAATATAATGTAGGTGTCGGCGATGTTGGGGGCGGCAGATTAGGGGTTCATAAGTATAATGTAGGTGGCGCCGGTGTCCGGAGTGGCAGATTAGGGGTTAATAATATAATGCAGGTGTCGGCGATGTCAGGGGCGGCAGATTAGGGGTAAATAAGTGTAAGATTAGGGGTGTTTAAACTCGGGGTTCATGTTAGGGTGTTAGGTGTAGACATACATTTTACTTTCCCATAGGAATCAATGGGGCTGCGTTAGGAGCTTTACGCTGCTTTTTTTGCAGGTGTTAGGTTTTTTTTCAGCTGACTCTCCCCCATCGATTCCTATGGGGAAATCGTGCACAAGCACGTTTTAGCTACTCACAGCTAACGTAAGCAGCGCTGGTATTGAGGTGAGATGTGGAGCAAAATTTTGCTCTACGCTCACTTTTTTGCGACTAACGCCGGGTTTGTAAAAACCCGTAATATCAGCATTGTCTGCAAGTGAGCGGTGAGCATAAACTGCTCGTTAGCACCGCACAGCCTCTAACGCAAAACTCGTAATCTAGGCGATAGTTTCCAAGTAATAAGACTTTTTGCGGCTCTGCTGTTTTAAAATGTCTGTCTGCCCCCTCCCCTATTTCGTCACCAGCATCATGATCTGGCTGTGATCGGAGTTACTTTTCATTCGTACACGCTCCTGTTTCTCCAACATTGGTGTGTCCGGTCCACGGCGTCATCCTTACTTGTGGGATATTCTCTTCCCCAATAGGAAATGGCAAAGAGTCCCAGCAAAGCTGTTCACATGATCCCTCCTAGGCTCCGCCCACCCCAGTCATTCTCTTTGCTGTTGCACAGGCAACATCTCCACGGAGATGGTTAAGAGTTTTTTGGTGTTTAAATGTAGTTTTTATTCTTCTATCAAGTGTTTGTTATTTTAAAATAGTGCTGGTATGTACTATTTACTCTGAAACAGAAAAGGATGAAGATTTCTGTTTGTAAGAGGAAGATGATTTTAGCAGACAGTAACTAAAATCGATTGCTGTTTCCACATAGGACTGTTGAGATGAAGTAACTTCAGTTGGGGGAAACAGTTAGCAGACTTTTCTGCTTAAGGTATGACTAGCCATATTTCTAACAAGACTGTGTAATGCTGGAAGGCTGTCATTTCCCCTCATGGGGACCGGTAAGCCATTTTCTTAGTCAAAAACAAACAGAATAAAGGGCTTATTATGGGCTAAAAAACTGGTAGACATTTTTATGGGCTAAATCGATTGCTTTATTTGTGCATATTATTCAAATTTAGGCTAACAATTGACATTTATAATCTTGGGGAACGTTTATAAAACGGCAGGCACTGTATTGGACACCTTTTTCAGTCAGGGGGCCTTTCTAGTCATAGACTGAGCCTCATTTTCGCGCCACTAATGCGCAGTTGTTTTTTGAGAGCAGGACATATGCAGATGCATGTGTGAGGATCTAAGAATCTCTGAAAAAGCTTTTAGAAGGCATCATTTGGTATCGTATTCCCCTCAGGGCTTGGTTGGGTCTTAGCAAAGACTGTATCTGGGACTGTATAGGGGTTAAATTCAAAAACGGCTCCGGTTCCGTTATTTTAAGGGTTAAAGCTCTGTAATTTGGTGTGCAATACTTTTAAGGCTTTAAGACACTGTGGTGAAAATTTGGTAATTTTTGAACAATTCCTTCATACTTTTTCACATATTCAGTAATAAAGTGTTTCTGTTTGAAATTTAAAGTGACAGTAACGGTTTTATTTTAAAACGTTTTTTGTGCATTGTTGACAAGTTTAAGCCTGTTTAACATGTCTGTACCTTCAGATAAGCTATGTTCAATATGTATGAAAGCCAATGTGTCTCCCCATTTAAATTTATGTGATAATTGTGCCATAGCGTCCAAACAAAATAAGGACAGTACTGCCACAAATAATGATATTGCCCAAGATGATTCCTCAAATGAGGGGAGTAAACATGATACTACATCATCTCCTACTGTGTCTACACCAGTTTTGCCCATGCAGGAGGCCCCTAGTACATCTAGTGCGCCAATACTTATAACCATGCAACAATTAACGGCTGTAATGGATAACTCCATAGCAAATCTTTTATCCAAAATGCCTACTTATCAGAGAAAGCGCGATTGCTCTGTTTTAAACACTGAAGAGCAAGAGGACGCTGATGATAATTGTTCTGTCATACCCTCACACCAATCTGAAGGGGCCATGAGGGAGGTTTTGTCTGAGGGAGAAAATTTCTCATCAAGCTGAACCTGATGTTGTGACATTTAAATTTAAATTAGAACATCTCCGCGCACTGCTTAAGGAGGTGTTATCTACTCTGGATGATTGTGACAATTTGGTCATTCCAGAGAAATTATGCAAGATGGACAGGTTCCTAGAGGTTCCGGTGCCCCCCGACGCTTTTCCTATACCCAAGCGGGTGGCGGACATAGTAAATAAAGAGTGGGAAAAGCCCGGCATACCTTTTGTTTCTCCCCCTATATTTAAGAAATTATTTCCTATGGTCGACCCCAGAAAGGACTTATGGCAGACAGTCCCCAAGGTCGAGGGGGCAGTTTCTACTCTAAACAAACGCACTACTATTCCTATCGAAGATAGTTGTGCTTTCAAAGATCCTATGGATAAAAAATTGGAAGGTTTGCTTAAAAAGATTTTTGTACAGCAAGGCTACCTTCTACAACAAATTTCATGCATTGTTCCTGTCACTACGGCAGCGTGGTTCTGGTTCGAGGAACTAGAAAAGTCGCTCAGTAGAGAAACTCCATATGAGGAGGTTATGGACAGAGTTCACGCACTTAAATTGGCTAACTCTTTTATTTTAGATGCCGCTTTGCAATTAGCAAAATTAGCGGCGAAAAATTCAGGGTTTGCTATTGTGGCACGCAGAGCGCTTTGGCTAAAGTCTTGGTCAGCGGATGTGTCATCCAAGACAAAATTACTTAACATTCCTTTCAAAGGTAAAACTTTATTTGGACCTGATTTGAAAGAGATTATTTCAGACATCACTGGGGGAAAGGGCCACGCCCTTCCACAGGATAGGTCTTTTAAGGCTAAAAATAAGCCTAATTTTCGTCCCTTTCGCAGAAATGGACCAGCCTCTAATTCTGCATCCTCTAAGCAAGAGGGTAATGCCTCACAACCCAAACCAGCCTGGAAACCAATGCAAGGCTGGAACAAGGGTAAGCAGGCCAAGAAGCTTGCCACGGCTAACAAGACAGCATGAAGGAGTAGCCCCCGATCCGGGACCGGATCTGGTGGGGGGCAGACTCTCTCTCTTTGCTCAGGCTTGGGCAAGAGATGTTCAGGATCCTTGGGCGCTAGAAATAGTTTCTCAAGGTTATCTCCTGGAATTCAAGGAACTACCCCCAAGGGGAAGGTTCCACAAGTCTCACTTATCCTCAAACCAAATAAAGAGACAGGCATTCTTACATTGCGTAGAAGACCTGTTAAAGATGGGAGTGATACACCCAGTTCCAATAAAGGAACAAGGAATGGGATTTTATTCAAATCTGTACGTAGTTCCCAAAAAAGAGGGAACGTTCAGACCAATTTTGGATTTGAAGATCCTAAAAAAAAATTTCTCAGGGTACCATCGTTCAAAATGGAAACTATTCGAACGATTCTACCCACCATCCAGGAAAGTCAATTTATGACTACCGTGGATCTAAAGGATGCGTACCTACATATCCCTATCCACAAGGAACATCATCAGTTCCTAAGGTTCGCTTTTCTGGACAAACATTACCAGTTTGTGGCTCTTCCATTCGGATTAGCCACTGCTCCAAGGATTTTCACAAAGGTGCTAGGGTCCCTTCTAGCGGTTCTAAGACCAAGGGGCATTGCAGTAGTACCTTACTTGGACGACATTCTAATACAAGCGTCATCCCTGTCAAAGGCAAAGGCTCATACGGACATCGTTCTAGCCTTTCTCACTTCTCACGGATGGAAGGTGAACAAAGAAAAGAGTTCTCTGTCCCCGTCAACAAGAGTTCCCTTCTTGGGAACAATAATAGATTCCTTAGAAATGAGGATTTTTCTGACAGAGGTCAGAAAATCAAAACTTCTAAGCTCTTGTCAAGTGCTTCATTCTGTTCCTCGTCCTTCCATAGCGCAGTGCATGGAAGTAATAGGATTGATGGTTGCAACAATGGACATAGTTCCTTTTGCACGAATTCATCTAAGACCATTACAACTGTGCATGCTCAAACAGTGGAATGGGGATTATACAGACTTGTCTCCAATGATTCAAGTAGATCAAAAGACCAGAGATTCACTCCGTTGGTGGCTGACCCTGGACCATCTGTCCCAGGGAATGAGCTTCCGCAGGCCAGAGTGGGTCATTGTCACGACCGACGCCAGTCTAGTGCGCTGGGGTGCGGTCTGGGAATCCCTGAAAGCTCAGGGTCTATGGTCTCGGGAAGAGTCTCTTCTCCCGATAAACATTCTGGAACTGAGAGCGATATTCAATGCTCTCAGAGCTTGGCCTCAACTAGCAAAGGCCAAATTCATAAGGTTCCAATCAGACAACATGACGACTGTTGCTTATATCAATCATCAAGGGGGAACAAAGAGTTCCCTGGCGATGGAAGAAGTGACCAAAATAATTCAATGGGCGGAGGATCACTCCTGCCACTTGTCTGCGATCCACATCCCAGGAGTGGAAAATTGGGAAGCGGATTTTCTGAGTCGTCAGACATTTCATCCGGGGGAGTGGGAACTCCATCCGGAAATCTTTGCCCAAATAACTCAATTATGGGGCATTCCAGACATGGATCTGATGGCGTCTCGTCAGAACTTCAAGGTTCCTTGCTACGGGTCCAGATCCAGGGATCCCAAGGCGACTCTAGTAGATGCACTAGTAGCTCCTTGGACTTTCAACCTAGCTTACGTATTCCCACCGTTTCCTCTCATTCCCAGGCTGGTAGCCAGGATCAATCAGGAGAGGGCCTCGGTGATCTTGATAGCTCCTGCGTGGCCACGCAGGACTTGGTATGCAGACCTGGTGAATATGTCATCGGCTCCACCATGGAAGCTACCTTTGAGACAGGACCTTCTTGTTCAAGGTCCATTCGAACACCCAAATCTGGTCTCCCTCCAACTGACGGCTTGGAGATTGAACGCTTGATTCTATCAAAGCGTGGGTTTTCAGATTCGGTGATACTCTGGTTCAGGCCAGAAAACCTGTAACTAGAAAAATTTACCATAAAATATGGAAAAAATATATCTGTTGGTGTGAATCCAAAGGATTCCCATGGAATAAGATAAAAATTCCTAAGATTCTCTCCTTTCTTCAAGAAGGTTTGGAGAAAGGATTATCTGCAAGTTCTATAAAGGGACAGATCTCTGCGTTATCTGTCTTACTACACAAAAGACTGGCAGCTGTGCCAGATGTTCAAGCATTTGTTCAGGCTCTGGTTAGGATCAAGCCTGTTTACAGACCTTTGACTCCTCCCTGGAGTCTAAATCTAGTTCTTTCAGTTCTTCAAGGGGTTCCGTTTGAACCCTTACATTCCATAGATATTAAGTTACTATCTTGGAAAGTTTTGTTTTTGGTTGCAATTTCTTCTGCTAGAAGAGTTTCAGAGTTATCTGCTCTGCAGTGTTCTCCTCCTTATCTGGTGTTCCATGCAGATAAGGTGGGTTTTGCGTACTAAGCCTGGTGTTCTTCCTAAAGTTGTTTCTAACAAAAATATTAACCAGGAGATAGTTGTACCTTCTTTGTGTCCGAATCCAGTTTCAAAGAAGGAACGTTTGTTACACAATTTGGACGTTGTCCGTGCTCTAAAGTTCTATTTAGAGGCTACTAAAGATTTCAGACAAACATCTTCCTTGTTTGTTGTTTATTCTGGTAAAAGGAGAGGTCAAAAAGCGACTTCTACCTCTCTTTCCTTTTGGCTTAAAAGCATTATCCGATTGGCTTATGAGACTGCCGGACGGCAGCCTCCTGAAAGAATCACAGCTCACTCCACTAGGGCTGTGGCTTCCACATGGGCCTTCAAGAACGAGGCTTCTGTTGATCAGATATGTAAGGCAGCGACTTGGTCTTCACTGCACACTTTTGCCAAATTTTACAAATTTGATACTTTTGCTTCTTCGGAGGCTATTTTTGGGAGAAAAGTTTTGCAAGCTGTGGTGCCTTCCGTTTAGGTGACCTGATTTGCTCCCTCCCTTCATCCGTGTCCTAAAGCTTTGGTATTGGTTCCCACAAGTAAGGATGGCGCCGTGGACCGGACACACCAATGTTGGAGAAAACAGAATTTATGCTTACCTGATAAATTACTTTCTCCAACGGTGTGTCCGGTCCACGGCCCGCCCTGGTTTTTTTAATCAGGTCTGATGAATTATTTTCTCTAACTACAGTCACCACGGTATCATATGGTTTCTCCTATATATATTCCTCCTGTCCGTCGGTCGAATGACTGGGGTGGGCGGAGCCTAGGAGGGATCATGTGACCAGCTTTGCTGGGACTCTTTGCCATTTCCTGTTGGGGAAGAGAATATCCCACAAGTAAGGATGACGCCGTGGACCGGACACACTGTTGGAGAAAGTAATTTATCAGGTAAGCATAAATTCTGTTTTTTGTGCTGTGTGCGCCGGAGTTCTGCGCAGTAAACAGATGGGAGTGCTGTGTGCATCATTATGATGTATGTTCCTATAACGTACCGAATCTGTGGTCTCCTTAACCTGTCACTAGGCTCTACCACTTGTGCACTTCTATAACCCATCAGATCCCCGCCTGTCAGCGCATCCCGTTACTCCTATAGCCTGTAAGACCTAAGCTTGTCAGCCAGTGACATTACTCATATAACCAATTAGACCTCAGCTTGTCAGCCCGTCCCGTTACTTCTATAACCCGTCAGATCTCAGCTTGTCAGCCCGTCCCTTCACTCCCATAACACATCAGACCTCAGCTTGTCAACCAGTCCCGTTACTCCTATAACCCATCATACCTCAGCTTGTCAGCCCGTCTCGTTACTCTCATAACCCGTCATACCTCAGCTTCTCAGCCCGTCTTGTTACTCCTATAGCCTGTAAGACCTAAGCTTGTCAGCGCAACCCGCTACTCCTATAGCCTGTAAGATCTAAGCTTGTCAGCCAGTGACATTACTCATATAACCAATTAGACCTCAGCTTGTCAGCCCGTCCTGTTACTCCTATAACCCGTCAGACCTCAGCTTGTCAGCCAGTCCCGTTACTCCTATAACCCGTCATACCTCAGCTTGTCAGCCCGTCCTGTTACTCCTATAACCCGTCATACCTCAGCTTGTCAGTCCGTTCTGTTACTCCTATAACCCGTCAGACCTCAGCTTGTCAGCCCGTTGTATTACTCCTATAACCCATCATACCTCAGCTTGTCAGTCCGTTCTGTTACTCCTATAACCCGTCATACCTCAGCTTGTCAGCCCGTTGTGTTACTCCTATAACCCGTCATACCTCAGCTTGTCAGCCCGTTGTGTTACTACTATAATACGTCATACCTCAGCTTGTCAGCCCGTTCTGTTACTCCTATAACCCGTCATACCTCAGCTTGTCAGCCAGTCCCGTTACTTCTATAACCCATTAGACCTCAGCTTGTCAGTCCCTCCCGTTATTATTAGTGGGCTACAATGATATATGTAAACAATTCCACCTAGGTGAAAAGAAGTCCAGCAGTAAATGCACCGAGATGATAGAGATAAAATGTATCATTATTGTAACAAAGACGATACACTTGGACTGGTCTATTATACACAGTTGTAAATACTGGTGTTTCCTCAAAGAAGAAAAGCTAAGGGTTTCACTGCAACATTTATTTTTTACACATTGATTATATAGTCTGTTAAGCTGTCTAAATGGTTAACACCTGATTCAACGGAAGAAACCAACATTTCCTTCAGGTCTTGCATATAATACTTTAGAACAAGCCTGATTAGGGATACTATTCAGATTTTTTTAAGCCATTTCTGTGGGCTACAATGAGACAGGTCAGGAGATCAGTTAGACACATCAGGGGAACTAAGTTAGATAAAAAGTATGTGGGGCCAGTGCACCAGTGGTAGAGCCTAGTGACAGGTTAAGGAGACCACAGATTCCGTACGTTATAGTAACATACATCATAATGATGCACACAGCACTCATATCTGTTTACTGCGCAGAACTCTGGCGCACACAGCACAAAAACAGGAGCGTGTACGAACGAAAAGTAAGTCCGATCACAGCCAGATCATGATGCTGGTGACGAAATAGGGGAGGGGGCAGACAGACATTTTAAAACAGCAGAGACGCAAAAGTCTTATTACTTGGAAACTATAGATGTTACAAAATTTGCTTAAAGTTGGCAATAATAAGCAGTTGCAACTTTATATGAATGGCTTAGGAGAAATTTTGGGTTGACTGTCCCTTTAACAAATTATATAGGTAATTCACGAGTGTCATGTAAGCCTTCTAAATGTCATAAAATACATTTGTCAAGTTCTAATGTAGAATAATCATAATTAATAGTAACAGATAAAATTAAGCAAGCAGTATATCTCAGGGCCTGGGCTGACCTTAGGCCCCTTTGGTCCCTCTTAGATAGGAACTGGATTTTACCTATTTGTGCCAGCATCAAGGCAGAGTAGTGCTTTTACCAAATAGGAACACAAATGGAGTGATGATTTAAACCCCAAACAGATTAGTGACTTTACCCCTTGGCTGACAGTAACAGATGCATAGATTACAAGTGGCACGCTAATTAAAGCTCCCACTCTATTGTTAATCGCGCTAGATGTAAGCTTTTTGCGCTCCTCGGGTTGCACTCGTATTATTAATTGAAAGTAAACTGTTTTTGCTCGTGCACGTTCACGTATTCCCCCATAGAAGTCAATGGAGAAAAATAAAATAACACCCCACTCTTTCGCAGACCCAATCACATATTCTCATGTGCACTAATCAGACATGAAAATAAGAATATTTCACATTCCAATGTTCTACACATAACAGAATGTGTTTTATGTATTCATAAATAAATATTTCTGTATTTATCTGATGTTTTTTGTACAATGTATGTTTATGCCAATATATATATACAGAGTATATGTGTATATATATATATATATATATATATATATATATACATATATATACACACCAATCTACCGTAAAGGATAAGTACAGTCTTACACAATTTTGAATAAGTATAAGTGCTCATATGACCTTATATTATTGGTCATTGAGGAAGTCAGTAGACTTGAATCTAAGATTAAATCAAAGATTGAAACCACCAAACTGCAGAACTACCAGGGATAGGCACGGACCAAGGCTATGGCGGACATTTTCCAAAGTACAGACGTTAGTGAAGGACACCAAGGTACATTTCAAATTAAAAACATCAAAAAAACACTCTTTACAGAGAGGGTAGTGAATACATGGTGGAATAGCCATCCAGCAGAAGTGGTAGAGACAGTGAAGTAGTTTAAACATGCATAGGATAGGCATAAGGTTATGCTAGATATAAGGCCAGGAACTAATGAAAGTATTCAGAAAATTGGGCAGACTAGATAGGCCGAATGGTTCCTATCTGCAGAAAAATATTCTATGTTTCTATAAGTCAGGAAAGCGACACTTTGCTGTGAAATGGGCTGCACGTTGGACGCCCCTGGTCTAGTTCCACAAGTACAAATTGTGGTTTTATTGAGTCTGCAACTCCTGACCAAACCCACCCACCTTGATGTTAATTTCATGATCATTATGGTTGGTTACTTACGAAAGGTTTGTCAGAGTAGGCAGCAGTCTTCTACACACAGACAGCAGCACCACGCTGCTGCACAGATCATGGAATTGGGATGGGTCACAACTCACAGTTAGTTGACTGCAGGCAGCTTGCTTATTTCCTCACTTTCCCGCTACTAAGCATGGCGCTGCTTGGGTCAAGGAGGAGTGAGGACCAGCATTCATCTGTCATACTCCTCCCTCCCCAAAATGGGTGGTGGACACTGCAAGGGCCAGTCACGGACACCAGTGTCCGTGTACGGACGCCTTGCCTATCCCTGAGAACTACCAAGTAATGGTAGAAGATAAAACACAGGACTGGGTGAATAAATTAGATTCTATGGTTACCAAGTATAGAAATGAATTGATCGCTTTTAAGAATAAAAAATGAAGTACAGTCGAAAGCGATTATAGGGATAAACATGTGTATAGATGGTTGTACGGTAAGGATGATGCACCCAGATTTAAACGCAGAAACACACGGGCTAGAAATACGCTTAGCATAGTAGACAGCAGTGGGGGTGACTCATCTGGTACAGATACAGATAACGTGGAGAACAACACTAATACTAAGGGGTCCACTCAGCCAGTCTTTTTCCGGGGTGGCCACGAGATCCACGGCCAAACCTCCAACAGGGCAAAGGGAACAAGGAGAATTAGACGGCCACACATCAGGAGTGGGGGACACAAGTCGCAAAAAACAACTGAGGAAGAACTTCAGTTCTAGACTACTTAGTGATGTTGAAATCTCAGTCTTAAACCGTGGGTTGTCATTCATACCCACCCCTAAATGTGACATATTTAACACCTATGTTGACATCCATAAATTGCAAAGGCAGCTAAGTTGAATAAATATTTTCAAGGGGCTATAAGAACAGTACCATCTGTGTTTAAAAAACCGTCAGCTTTTGAACCCCCCAATACTCATCCATCTATAAAGGGTTTTACACAAATGGTATGTCACAATGTGAATAAAATGAAATTATGTACTACTTATCCCAATTTGAATGCAGAGGAGAGATTGGCTATTAAGGCCCTAAGTAGTGATAACAGCATAAATCATCCGCCCAGTGGTTAAGGGGGACTCTATTGTCATACAGGATTTTAGCCAATATAGAACTGAAGCCTTACGTCAACTCTCTGATGTTACAGTATATCTAAAACGTAAGGGAAATCCATCTGTGATGATCAAAATATACATAGGGGTCTCGAATCAGGATTACTATCTGAGCAGGAAGTTGAATTTCTAATAACTGATCACCCGAAAATTCCTATATTGTATTTGTTGCCTAAAGTGCACAAGACTCTCAAGGATCCCCCTGGCAGACCTATTGTGTCTGCCAGGGATTCCTTGTTATCGAGTTTGGCCATCTATATAGACTTTCATTTACAGCCAGTGGTGAAAGGTATTTCTTCTGTTAAGTGTGATCAGTCCACGGGTCATCATTACTTCTGGGATATTACTCCTCCCCAACAGGAAGTGCAAGAGGATTCACCAAGCAGAGCTGCATATAGCTCCTCCCCTCTACGTCGCCCCCAGTCATTCTCTTGCACCCAACGACTAGATAGGATGTGTGAGAGGACTATGGTGATTTTATTTAGTTTTATTTCTTCAATCAAAAGTTTGTTATTTTTTAATAGCACCGGAGTGTGTTATTCCTTCTCTGGTGGAGTTTGAAGAAGAATCTACCAGAGTTTTTACTATGATTTTAGCCGGAGTTGTTAAGATCATATTGCTGTTTCTCGGCCATCTGAGGAGAGGTAAACTTCAGATCAGGGGACAGCGGGCAGTTTAATCTGCAAAGAGGTATGTAGCAGTTTTTATTTTCTGACAATGGAATTGATGAGAAAATCCTGCCATACCGACATAATATCATGTATGTATATTTAACATTTGAGTATTCTGGGGAATGGTACTTCACTGGAATTACACTGTGTATATAAGACTTTAGCCTAATTGCAAAGCAACAGGTTTTTTAATAACTCTTAATTTATGTTAAACGTTTTTGCTGGAATGTAAAATCGTTTTCATTTTCTGAGGTACTGGGTGAATAAAATGTTTGGGCACTATTTTTCCACTTGGCAGTTGCTTGATCTAATTATGACAGTTTACTGATCTCTCTCACTGTTGTGTGTGAGGGGGAGGGACCTTTTTTTTGGCGCTTTTGCTACGCATCAAAAATTTCAGTCAGAAGCTCATTGTTTTTTCCTGCATGTTCCGGTTTATCTCTACAGAACTCAGGGGTCTTCAAAGCTTGTTTGAGGGAAGTAATCTAACAGAGCTGTGAGATTATAGTTGACTGTGATAAAAAACGTTTATTCTTTAACTTTTTTATGACATCAGGGTTAGTTTTTCTTTGCTAATGGGAACAAACCTTTGCTAAATTGTGTTTTGTTTATCAAAGTTTATTGATTTCAACTGTTATATATCTTTCAGTGCTTCTTAAAGCACAGTACGTTTTTTCATTGTGTTTTACTTGATTAATATTTCCAAGTTGCAAGTTTATTTGCTAGTGTGTTAAACATGTCTGATTCAGAGGATGAGACCTGTACTATTTGTGCCAACGCCAAAGTGGAGCCCAATAGAAATTTATGTACTAACTGTATTGATGCTACTTTAAATAAAAGTCAATCTGTACAAATTGAACAAATTTCACCAAACAACGAGGGGAGAGTTATGCCGACTAACTCGCCTCACGTGACAGTACCTGCATCTCCCGCTCGGGAGGTGCGCGATATGGTGGCGCCCAGTACATCTGGGCGGCCATTACAAATAACATTACAAGATATGGCTACTGTTATGACTGAGGTTTTGGCTAAATTACCAGAACTAAGAGGCAAGCGTGATCACTCTGGGGTGAGAACAGAGTGCGCTGATAATGCTAGGGCCATGTCAGATACTGCGTCACAACTTGCAGAACATGAGGACGGAGAGCTTCATTCTGCGGCTGACGGTTCTGATCCAAACAGATTGGATTCAGATATTTCAAATTTTAAATTTAAGCTGGAAAACCTCCGTGTATTACTAGGGGAGGTGTTAGCGGCCCTGAATGATTGTAACACAGTTGCAATACCAGAGAAAATGTGTAGGTTGGATAAATATTTTGCTGTACCAACAAGTACTGACGTTTTTCCTATACCTAAGAGACTAACTGAAATTATTACTAAGGAGTGGGATAGACCCGGTGTGCCGTTCTCACCCCCTCCGATATTTAGAAAGATGTTTCCAATAGACACCGCCACACGGGACTTATGGCAAACGGTCCCTAAGGTGGAGGGAGCAGTTTCTACTTTAGCTAAGCGTACCACTATCCCGGTAGAGGATAGCTGGGCCTTTTCAGATCCAATGGATAAAAAGTTAGAGGGTTACCTTAAGAAAATGTTTGTTCAACAAGGTTTTATATTGCAACCCCTTGCATGCATTGCGCCGGTCACGGCTGCAGCGGCATTCTGGATTGAGTCCCTAGAAGAGAACCTTAGTTCAGCTACGCTGGACGACATTTCGGACAGGCTTAGAATACTTAAGCTAGCTAATTCATTCATTTCGGAAGCCGTAGTACATTTAACTAAACTTACGGCTAAGAATTCCGGATTCGCCATTCAGGCGCGTAGAGCACTGTGGCTAAAATCCTGGTCAGCTGATGTAACTTCTAAGTCCAAATTACTTAATATACCTTTCAAGGGACAGACCTTATTTGGGCCCGGTTTGAAAGAAATTATCGCTGACATTACAGGAGGTAAGGGCCACGCCCTGCCTCAAGACAAAGCCAAACCTAAGGCTAGACAGTCTAATTTTCGTTCCTTTCGGAATTTCAAAGCAGGAGCAGCATCAACTTCCACTGCTCCAAAACAAGAAGGATCTGGTACTCGCTACAGACAAGGCTGGAGACCTAACCAGTCCTGGAACAAGGGCAAGCAGGCCAGGAAACCTGCTGCTGCCCCTAAAACAGCATGAATTGAGGGCCCCCGATCCGGGATCGGATCTAGTGGGGGGCAGACTTTCTCTCTTCGCCCAGGCTTGGGCAAGAGATGTCCAGGATCCCTGGGCGCTAGAGATAATATCTCAGGGATACCTTCTGGACTTCAAATACTCTCCTCCAAGAGAGAGATTTCATCTGTCAAGGTTGTCAACAAACCAAACAAAGAAAGAAGCGTTTCTACGCTGCATACAAGAACTATTGTTAATGGGAGTAATCCATCCAGTTCCACGGTCGGAACAGGGTCAGGGGTTTTACTCAAATCTGTTTGTGGTTCCCAAAAAAGAGGGAACTTTCAGACCAATCCTGGATTTAAAGATCCTAAACAAATTCCTAAGAGTTCCATCATTCAAAATGGAGACTATTCGGACAATTTTACCCATGATCCAAGAAGGTCAGTACATGACCACAGTGGATTTAAAGGATGCTTACCTTCACATACCGATTCACAAAGATCATTACCGGTATCTAAGGTTTGCCTTTCTAGACAGGCATTACCAGTTTGTAGCTCTTCCATTCGGATTGGCTACAGCTCCAAGAATCTTCACAAAGGTTCTAGGTGCTCTTCTGGCGGTACTAAGACCGCGGGGAATTTCGGTAGCTCCGTACCTAGACGACATTCTGATACAAGCTTCAAGCTTTCAAACTGCCAAGTCTCATACAGAGTTAGTACTGGCTTTTCTAAGGTCACATGGATGGAAGGTGAACGAAAAGAAAAGTTCACTCGTTCCACTCACAAGAGTTCCCTTCCTGGGGACTCTTATAGATTCTGTAGAAATGAAGATTTACCTGACAGAGGACAGGTTAACAAGACTTCAAAGTGCTTGCCGCACCCTTCATTCCATTCAACACCCGTCAGTGGCTCAATGCATGGAGGTAATCGGCTTAATGGTAGCGGCAATGGACATAGTGCCATTTGCTCGCTTACACCTCAGACCACTGCAACTATGCATGCTAAGTCAGTGGAATGGGGATTACTCAGACTTGTCCCCTTCTCTGAATCTGGATCAAGAGACCAGAAATTCTCTTCTATGGTGGCTTTCTCTGCCACATCTGTCCAGGGGGATGCCATTCAGCAGACCAGACTGGACAATTGTAACAACAGACGCCAGCCTTCTAGGTTGGGGTGCCGTCTGGAATTCTCTGAAGGCTCAGGGACAATGGAGTCAGGAGGAGAGTCTCCTGCCAATAAACATTCTGGAATTGAGAGCAGTTCTCAATGCCCTCCTGGCTTGGCCCCAGTTGACAACTCGGGGGTTCATCAGGTTTCAGTCGGACAACATCACGACTGTAGCTTACATCAACCATCAGGGAGGGACAAGGAGCTCCCTAGCAATGATGGAAGTATCAAAGATAATTCGCTGGGCAGAGTCTCACTCTTGCCACCTGTCAGCAATCCACATCCCGGGAGTGGAGAACTGGGAGGCGGATTTCTTAAGTCGTCAGACTTTTCATCCGGGGGAGTGGGAACTTCATCCAGAGGTCTTTGCCCAAATACTTCGACGTTGGGGCAAACCGGAGATAGATCTCATGGCGTCTCGACAGAACGCCAAGCTTCCTCGTTACGGGTCCAGATCCAGGGATCCAGGAGCAGTCCTAATAGATGCCCTGACAGCACCTTGGGACTTCAGGATGGCTTATGTGTTTCCACCCTTCCCGATGCTTCCTCGATTGATTGCCAGAATCAAACAGGAGAGAGCATCAGTGATTCTAATAGCACCTGCATGGCCACGCAGGACTTGGTATGCAGACCTGGTGGACATGTCATCCTGTCCACCTTGGTCTCTACCTCTGAAACAGGATCTCCTGATACAGGGTCCTTTCAAACATCAAAATCTAACTTCTCTGAAGCTGACTGCTTGGAAATTGAACGTTTGATTTTATCAAGACGTGGGTTTTCTGAGTCAGTTATTGACACCTTAATACAGGCTAGGAAGCCTGTTACCAGAAAGATTTACCATAAGATATGGCGTAAATACCTATATTGGTGCGAATCCAAAGGTTACTCTTGGAGTAAGGTTAGGATTCCTAGGATATTGTCCTTTCTACAAGAAGGTTTAGAAAAGGGTTTATCCGCTAGTTCATTAAAGGGACAGATCTCAGCTCTGTCTATTCTGTTACACAAACGTCTGTCAGAAGTGCCAGACGTTCAGGCTTTTTGTCAGGCTTTGGCGAGGATTAAGCCTGTGTTTAAAACTGTTGCTCCGCCATGGAGTTTAAACCTTGTTCTTAACGTTTTACAGGGCGTTCCGTTTGAACCCCTCCATTCCATTGATATAAAGTTGTTATCTTGGAAAGTTCTATTTTTAATGGCTATTTCCTCGGCTCGAAGAGTCTCTGAGTTATCAGCCTTACATTGTGATTCTCCTTATTTGATTTTTCATTCAGATAAGGTAGTTCTGCGTACTAAACCTGGGTTCTTACCTAAAGTAGTCACTAACAGGAATATCAATCAAGAGATTGTTGTTCCTTCTTTGTGTCCAAATCCTTCTTCGAAGAAGGAACGTCTTCTACACAATCTGGACGTAGTTCATGCCCTAAAATTTTACTTACAGGCAACTAAGGAATTTCGACAAACATCTTCTCTGTTTGTCGTGTACTCTGGTCAGAGGAGAGTTCAAAAGGCTTCTGCTACCTCTCTTTCCTTTTGGCTTCGTAGTATAATACGTTTAGCTTATGAGACTGCTGGACAGCAGCCTCCTGAAAGGATTACAGCTCATTCTACTAGAGCTGTGGCTTCCACTTGGGCCTTCAAGAATGAGGCCTCTGTTGAACAGATTTGCAAGGCTGCAACTTGGTCTTCACTTCATACTTTTTCCAAATTTTACAAATTTGACACTTTTGCTTCCTCGGAGGCTATTTTTGGAAGAAAGGTTCTTCAGGCAGTGGTTCCTTCTGTATAAAGAGCCTGCCTATCCCTCCCGTCATCCGTGTACTTTTGCTTTGGTATTGGTATCCCAGAAGTAATGATGACCCGTGGACTGATCACACTTAACAGAAGAAAACATAATTTATGCTTACCTGATAAATTCCTTTCTTCTGTAGTGTGATCAGTCCACGGCCCGCCCTCTTTTTAAGGCAGGCAGTTATTTTTTAAATTATACTCCAGTCACCACTACACCCTTGGTTTCTCCTTTCTCGTTGGTCCTTGGTCGAATGACTGGGGGTGACGTAGAGGGGAGGAGCTATATGCAGCTCTGCTGGGTGAATCCTCTTGCACTTCCTGTTGGGGAGGAGTAATATCCCAGAAGTAATGATGACCCGTGGACTGATCACACTACAGAAGAAAGGAATTTATCAGGTAAGCATAAATTATGTTTCCTGCATATTTACAGGATTCACCCAGTCTGATTACATCTCTGAGGAGTTATGTGGGACTTCAGGCGGATGACATTCTTGTCACCATGGACTTGGACAGTCTCTACACCTCGATTCCCCATGAGGGGGGTGTGGCGGCTGTCAGGTCCATGGTGACAGAGAATCACTTATATGAGGGACCTCCAATTGAATGTTTATGTGAGCTACTAACATTATGCCTTGACAAGAATTTCTTCAGGTTTGAAAGGAATTATTATTTGCAAATCTCTTTGGGACGGCCATGGGTTCAAACATGGCACCCTCATATGCTAACCTTTACATGGCGTGGTATGAGCAAATGGCCATGAAACCGTTCACCCACCCCCACATCAGATACAATGTACGTTACATAGATGACATGTTTCTGGTGTGTGGTTGGGGGGGAGCACAGGTGAGTTGGAGAAATGGGTGTCCTGTTTGAACTCAATGGACTGTCCCATAAGATTTAAATTGGAGTATAATGACAGTGATACACTTCTTAGACCTCAATATATTTAAGGTTGATGCTTGTGAGGGTTGCCCCTTTGGTACTTCATTGTACACGAAACTGACCAACCGAAATTTCTTACTGGAGGGAAGAAGTTTCCACCCCAGGCACCAAAAGGTGGGGATAGTTACATCTCAGCTCACAAGGGTTATCCGTAACAATAGTGAGGTACCCACTATGATGGAACAGCTCACAGAGATGGAGAAGAAACTAATAAGAAGAGGTTATGACAGTGTAATGGTCCGAAATACTAAAGAGAGGTTATTGGAATCTACATTGGAGACGAAATTTAAGAAACCAAAAGAGGATGTACAACAGCTGAATTTCGTGACCACATATACTCCTATAAGTCAGGCATTATGGAGGTCAGTACATGAACATTGGACTCTCCTTGAAACAGATACATCGCTCCCATTTCAGAGGGCGAAGTGTCCACAGATGGTACATAGGAGGGCTGATAACCTGAGGGACCTTATTGGTGAAAACCGACCCAGTAGGATGCTACCAGAGTGAGACCTGGTTGAAACCTTCAAATAAAGGATGTTTCTTTCACATGTGGGAACTGCGCAACATGCAACATCATGATGAGAGGTAAAACCTTCCAACATCCCCATACAAATAAACATTATACAATTCGCCATAGGCTCACATGCACAAGCACACATGTAATATACATGCTAACCTGCCCATGTTCCCTGGTGTATATTGGGAAAACGGTCGCAAGTTTCAGGGACAGGATGGCTAATCACCGTTGTGCTATCCGGGAAGCCCTCAAGAAGGGGGACTCGGAGCAACTAGTGGCACGCCATTTTGCCCAACATAATCATGGTGTGTCTAGTGTGAAAATGATGTTAATTGATCATGTTCCTCCGCTGAGTAGAGGGGGCAACAGAGCCAAAAGGCTTTTACAAATGGAGACCAAATGGATCCACACGGATACCCGGATACCAAGGGGACTAAATACCTTTCTGGACTTTGGGCCATTTTACACGAAATAACCAATGGACTGGATGTTTACAGTAATATAACCTGGCAGGCTGGATGGAGGTCAACACCTGTAGGGGACCTACATGAATATTCATTCTAGTGGGTACTCACGGGTTTCTATCCATACTCCTGGAGTTATGAAGAAGTCAGTAATTGTTATGTAAAGGGGATAATTTTATGTAGAAGGTCAGCATGTTCATTCTTAATTGGTTGCTTTACATATATGGGATAATGATTCTGTGCTCATCGTAATAGTACAATAGGATGTATATAGTTTTGCATTAATTTTTTGATTTTATGTGTTTTTACACCAGGTGCGATCACTTTCCAGTCACAGGATATGATGGCTGCGCTGCTCTAACGAATAACTCATATGATGGTGAGGTTTCAGATAAATGGTACCATATAAAGTTATGCACTGTAGTGCATTGCTTGTTATTCTGATGAGACATTTGCACCCTGCGCTGTTGTTTATACAGGGATATCTCATGTGGCTGGTTATGTGATTGCGCTTTTGTGTATATGGTTTCTATGGGAACCAAGGACCAATCAATTTGCGGTGATACATCACGCTTACGCTGTAGCGTGATGACGTCATTTTGAGTCGATGCAATGGAGCGGGCTGTGTTTTAAATGTATATAAGGTGGGTGCTGATATATAGTGTTAGGAGTTTCTTTGGGGACACGCTCTGTTTTGTGCTTTTTGACATTTGACAAAGGTGTTAATAATAGACCGAAACGTTATGTCTTGGTAATACTTTTGGAAATAAATATGACATTTTGTTAAAGACCAGTGAGTGCCTTTTCTACAATGGAGATTGTGTGTGTGTGTATATGTATATATATATATATATATATATATATATATATATATATATATATATACACACACACACACACACATACAGACATCGGCAACAAACCAGGATTTGCATCAAAACAAAAAGTCAAATTTATTGACGTTTCGGGGATACATTTTCCCTTCGTCAAATTCTGAAGAAGGGGAAATATATCCCCCGAAACATCAATAAATTTGACTGTTTGTTTTGATGCAAATCCTGGTTTGTTGCTTATTTTTGGAAAGCTATTTGTTATAAGCTTTACATCCAGGTGGTTTACTTCAGCAGGAGATTTATTTTTATATATATATATATATATATATATATATATATATGAAAATCTGTTTAAAAATACATAGAACATATTCTTCTACGTGCAGAACATTGGAATGTCAAATATTTACAGTAAATATACACTATAACACTTTTTTATAAAAAAATATTGCATAAATATGTTTTTTTCATGTTTTCATCTATTTAATTGCAAAGTGGTCCAATGCACATATATATATATAAAGTGGGAGACTACACTTAGCACCTACTGCTAATAAACCCTTAGCTTTGATAGATGACCCCTAGTGGTTAATGCGTAATGGAAAATCAGAAAAAAAGCGCCAACTTATGAGGCAGGGTTCAGAATAAAACCATAAGCGATTTTCAGCTTATTATTGGTAGATAATTTTATTAAAAATAAAGATAAAATAAAAATCTTGTACAAATACAATAAAAATGATTTACAATGACATACAGCAAGTCAATTTACATGGATCCATGTATTAACAATATAAAATCAGAAACAAAAATCAAAAACACTTATACTATTTAAAATTTAAAACCAGGGTGATATTTCTGATTAATTTGTGCTATGTTACAACTCTGATGCGATTAAGCCTGATCGGTTTCCCTGATATTTTGTGTGTATAATATATTGAGCGAGATGGGATAAGTCCTAACTACGAGATTAACCTTCTCTGACTCGTGATGATTCCCTATGTACTAAGAAGTTCAAACGAGAAGAGAAAGTGCCGATACACTGTACCTCATTGGAGGTTCAGTAACGGTGTTCCGCTTGCGGAATAAGGTAAGAGATTGAGCTGAGTGCAAACAGTGTTTCGTGCCTGTATACGTGAACTGCAAAAATATATGTGCTCAATGAAAAAATAACGATATTGCCAAATGCTCAAATAAACAATCCAATATTCAAAGTTATAGGTGAAAATTAAAGGTAAATATTAAAACAATTGTGATTAGTGCTAATAAACAATCCAATGGTTCAAAAAAACGATAACACAAGATAACAATTAGGTGCGGTGCTACTTAACAGAAAAATTGTTTCAAATGGAAACACAGTTGTCTATGCCAGTGATTTTTAAAAAAACAATAAGTAATCCGGATAATTAATTTCCACTAATATCCAGCATGATTAGTTGACCATAATAGCAGCAAAAAACAGCAAACGATAATAAGTAAGTGAAAAAAAGTTTGTTTGCGTACTCCAGACAGATTGTAGGAATAGTTCCTCTGTAGATAGTTCAGAGAGTCTATGTGCAGTTTTATTCTTGTAACGGGGATTGGGCTTCAGCGTTAATAGGCAGGGAACAGCTCCAGCGTAACCCAGGTGTTATTCCTTCTGCCGAAAAAAATGTATAATAGTGCCGATTGTTTTTACACAAATACAAAGATTAGATTATTACTCACCAGTCG
Source organism: Bombina bombina (assembly GCF_027579735.1). Classification (NCBI taxonomy): domain Eukaryota; kingdom Metazoa; phylum Chordata; class Amphibia; order Anura; family Bombinatoridae; genus Bombina; species Bombina bombina. The sequence goes on from NC_069501.1 coordinate 1,106,784,418, forward strand.
ACGCATTTCGGTCATACACTGACCTTTCTCAAGACTTATCATCACGAGAATCATCACGAGTCAGAGTGAATCTCGTAGTTAGGACTTATCCCATCTCGCTCAATATATTATACACACAAAATATCAGGGAAACCGATCAGGCTTAATCGCATCAGAGTTGTAACATAGCACAAATTAATCAGAAATATCACCCTGGTTTTAAATTTTAAAATTTTAACTTGTATAAGTGTTTTTGATTTTTGTTTCTGATTTTATATTGTTAATACATGGATCCATGTAAATTGACTTGCTGTATGTCATTGTAAATCATTTTTATTGTATTTGTACAAGATTTGTATGGTATCTGTATAAGATATTTCATCACCAGCTGTTCTTAGAAGATTGTTTTTAATGAAATTATCTACCAATAATAAGCTGAAAATAGCTTATGGTTTTATTCTGAACCCTGCCTCATAAGTTGGCGCTTTGATATTTTTTTGATTTTGCACATATATATATATGTGTATGTGTGTGTGTATTTGTGTATATCTTCAAATGGCATGTCAAACAATCCAATTTGCGTGCGTCCGCGAGGCCACGCCCCTTCCGGTTCTCCGCTCGTTTACTATTGGTTGTAGCCACGCACACACCCCTCCTGTGTGTGTCTTACTCACACATGGCTAATTAGCATTTGTGGGCCTGCGCATATCTCTTTTACATCTCCTGGATATGGTAGCATGGATGCACTGCTTGAAAGGAAAAAAGTTTTTAAAAACTGCAGCTGATGGTGTGTAAACACAATCAGAACTGCAATGATGCTGCACATGATATGATGAAAACTAGACACAAAGAAATATGCTCAGCCAGATCATTGGTGTATAGAGGAAGAAACATATAGCAATCAGCATAATACTCCCAACTTCTTGTTTATCGTTTGTTGAACGACACATATGTGTACATAAATATAAGGTCACTTCATGGGATCCCTTGTAGAGCTGCTAGAATAGCAATCACAAACAGATATGGGTGATCCAATGTCATCAGATCTGAAAATCTAGCCCATAAACGTCCCAAAGTCCATCTTGCTGTTGAGACCCCTTGGGTCAATTGTGTCCAGGGTGTAGATCCACCTGGACTCAATCTGCAGTAATTTCCTCCCCCTGTCTCCCCCCCTCTTCATGGGGAGCACATGATCAATAATCATAATCTTCAGACTAGAGACATTATGTTTGTGCAGGGCAAAGTGTCGGGCCACCTGCTGTTCAGAGGTGCCATTCTTAATGGCCTCCATGATGGCATGGCGATGGTTGGCCCTCCTCTCCTTGAAGGTTGTGGTAGTTTTTCCAATATAGCATAGGGAACAGGGGCAAATCAGTAGATAGATCACAAAGTTGCTACTGCATGACAACCTATAAAGGATTTTGAACCTCCTGTTGGTATGGGGTTGTTGAAAAGTATCACCAGTCAGCATCCCATTACAGGTAATGCAGTCCCCACACTTAAAGCATCCCATTCTTGTTGATTTAAGCCAGGTGTCCTTTTGGTATGAGCCACTCTGGTCTGTTTTCACCAGAATATCTCGAATATTTTGTGCTCTACGGTACACCAATCGTGGCCGGTTTGGTACGTCTCTATTCTCCAAGCCCACGAATAGAAAATCTTTGTTGTTATCCAGCCGTTGTCATCCACGACATCAGAAAATGAGGATTGTCCTCTCACAACTCACTCGGGTGGTGCGGAATTACTCAGAGCCTTAAATACTCAAACAACAAATTGACACTATGTGTAACAAGCTCCTGGCAAAAGGATATCTGTCCACTCATATTAACAAAGCAAAATAAAAACTTGCGCATGAGACACAAATGACCTTACTCAACAGAAATAAATTGCCACAAATGAGAGGGATCCGGATCTGAATTTTATTACTACCTACACTCCAGCACATGTACTTAAAGCTGTTCACAACAGATGGGACATTATACGTACGGACAAACAGCTAACACAATGGAAGAAGAAGCCGCCACGATTGGTGTACCGTAGAGCACAAAATATTCTAGATATTCTGGTGAAAACAGACCAGAGTGGCTCATACCAAAAGGATACCTGGCTTAAATCAACAAGAATGGGATGCTTCAAGTGTGGGGACTGCATTACCTGTAATGGGATGCTGACTGGTGATACTTTTCAACATCCCCATACCAGCAGGAGGTTCAAAATCCGGTATAGGTTGTCATGCAGCAGCAAATTTGTGATCTATCTACTGATTTGCCCCTGTTCCCTATGCTATATTGGAAAAACTACCACTACCTTCAAGGAGAGGATGGCCAACCATCGCCATGCCATCAGGGAGGCCATTAAGAATGGCACCTCTGAACAGCCGGTGGCCCGACACTTTGCCCTGCACAAACATAATGTCTCTAGTCTGGAGACTATGATTATTGATCATGTGCCCCCCATGAAGAGGGGGGGGGAGACAGGGGGGAGGAAATTACTGCAGATTGAGTCCAGGTGGATCTACACCCTGGACACAGTTGACCCAAGGGGTCTCAACAGCAAGATGGACTTTGGGCCATTTATTGGCTAGATTTTCAGATCTGATGACATTGGATCACCCATATCTGTTTGTGATTGCTATTCTAGCAGCTCTACTAGGGATCCCATGAAGTGACCTTACATTTATGTACACATATGTGTCCAACAAACGATAAACAAGAAGTTGGGAGTATTATGCTGATTGCTATATGTTTCTTCCTCTATACACCAATGATCTGGCTGAGCATATTTCTTTGTGTCTAGTTTTCATCTTATCATGTGCAGCATTATTGCAGTTCTGATTGTGTTTACACACCATCAGCTGCAGTTTTTAAAAACTTTTTTCCTTTCAAGCAGCGCATCCATGCTACCATATCCAGGAGCTGTAAAAGAGATATGTGCAGGCCCACAAATGCTAATTAGCCATGTGTGAGTAAGACACACACAGGAGGGGTGTGTGCGTGGCTACAACCAATAGTAAACGAGCGGAGAACCGAAAGGGGCGTGGCTTCGCGGACACACGCAAATTGGATTGTTTGACATGCTATTTGAAGACATTTAAGGCTGCTTGTTAGGACATGTTTTACTCTGCTTCCCGGATTTCAGGATTACACAACGGTCCTTAAGCTGGGTGATGCCATTTGACAAAGGTGTCAGTGGACACCGAAACGTCATGGGACTTTGCTTTTAACTTTTTTCAATAAAAGTAACTTTTTATTTAAATCCAGTGAGTGCTGTCTTTGCTTTGGACTATATATATACACACCCACCCACATATTTTTAAAGATGTATATGTATGTATCTCTATCTTAAAGCCCTTTGCCTGCCTTTTTTTCCCCTAACACCTGAGACCTCATATCTTTGAGCCTTTATAACTTTTGTGAGCAATATTTTTTTTTTTTTTAAATTTTTATTAGATGTTATTATGAGTGCAACTATACTTTAACATTTATTTTTTATGTGTTTTGTGCAACTTTTATGTTTTGCAAAACAGTTAACCAGATCTCTGAAGTTGCAGTAATCATTCTAGCGCACTGGTTTTCAAACCTGTCCTCAGGCCTCTATAACAGGCCACATTTTCAGGACATCTGAACTGGTGCACAGGTGAAATAATCATCTGATTAGTAAACCTAGTTATTTTATCTGCACTCATCCAAGGTAATCCTGGTCTGTTGAGGAGGCATGAGGCCAGGTTTGAAAACCAGTGTTCTAGCGTAAATCGCGATCACGTTTACTTTCAATATTTTTTACATTGATCTTCATTATTCCCAGTTTTATATTTATATGTTTTGTCAAAACTTTTTCCTCAGAAGGAAAGCTGTGCATGCTCAGTGTCAGTTCTGTCTGCTGTCAATCAAAGCCACCATGTTTGTAAAGGCAGACAATCTGTCATCAGCACGCCACTCCCCTCAGTATGTTGCTCAATGTCATAATAAGGATCATGTACACCTACATTTCCAGCCCTGTCATTGATGGTGTTCTTAGTGTTTGTGCTTCTCTAGGCATTTGGAAATATGCTGCCTTCTTATCCTCCCCCCCCCCCTAACAATTCTAGTTTATATTTGTTTGATATGCATCTTCCTTATGGTGTACATGGTTGTATGGAGGAGTCATGCATTCTCACAAGAAAACCAGAAATAATGTATAATACAATAATTATAGAACATATGTGGAGATTGTATTATGTCACAGGACCGACCCTTTAAATCTTGCTGCCCTAGGCACATGCCTAGTTGAAGTAGGCCAAAATACACTCCTGCCTAGCATGCAATTGTATGTATTGAGTAGAGTTACCTGCACTGGTGTAAGTTTTATTACCTTATTTTAGCTGTCTAACTTGCAAGACATATGATATGCTATCACAACACATTATCCCGTGCTTGATGAGTTGGGACTTTTATTTTATTTGGGTTGAGAAACAGGAACAAATATTTGCAGTAATTTTGTAATTAGTTATGAAACATCCCTTCCCCATTGTGACTAAAGGAGACATATGACCACAAAATAAATCTACAGGTCTATTAAAGGGACATTGTACTAACTTTTTGTTGTCATGCATATGAAAAACAGCATTTGCACCTGCCAAAATATTGTTTTGTTCATCATCAGTTTAAGGTGAATCTAATACTGTATTGTGTTTGTTCTTCCTACCTCTGCAACGGTGGCAATAATATGTTGGTATATTCAGGACAGGAAAATCCATGTACTAAGCATTCATATCAATGAGCTCCTGGGTAACTGCTCAGAACAGCACCCAGAGAGTGATTATGGTGCCAGGCTACACAATAAATAGTTTATCAGGGTTATACAGCTCCTTAATGATTATAAACTCTTCTCTTCCTTTAACGTGATGGTAAATTTCCCCCTTTGTATAAACAGATGTGCTTAGCAATAATTTAGATGGAGTTTAAAGGGACATGAAACACAATTTTTTTTTTTCATGATTTAGAAAGAGCATGCAATTTTAAACAACTTTCTAATTTATTTCTATTATCTAATTTGGTTCATTCTCTTGATATACTTTGCTGAAAAGCATATCTAGATAGGCTCAGTAGCTGCTGATTGGCTGCTGCACATAGATTGCACGTGTGATTGGCTCACCCATGTGCATTGCTATTTCTTCAACAAGGATATCTAAAGAATGAAGCAAATTAGATAATAGAAGTAAATTGGAATGTTGTTTAAAATTGCATGTTCTACCTGAATCATGAAAGAAATTTTTTGAGTTTTTTTGAGTCCCTTTAATTCATCAGTTGTAAAGAAGATGAGCTGTAACTTACCTTTTAATGTAGTTCTGAAATTCAAATACCCTGTGCTGCGCCGCCCACTTCAAAAGTAATTTTTTTTGTGAGCTAATGGTTTGAACGGTTCTCCAATCAGCACTCTGGCTTTACAGCACTCACACAAATGTTTTCTTTTGTAGCGCTGATTGGAGAACAGTTTAAACCATTAGCTCACAAAAATATTACTTTTGAATTGGGGTATTTTAAATTTCAGAGCTACATTAAAAAGTTAGTTATAACGCATCTTTATTACAACTAATGAATTAAACTCCATCTAAAATATTGCTAACATTCTGGATCTGTTTATACATGGGGTTTACCATCACTTTAATCACAAGATCCCTCTGTCTGTCTTTATTCTGAGTTAAATTTTAAATCTGCAGGCAAAAGTTTGTTTTGCATATAATTATCATTACCACTCCAGTTGGTGACCACAAATTTGTGTATACGGCAAATGCGCAATATACCAAGCACCGCCTTTCAGAGGGTAGATAAAAAAAAATAAAGTAATAATAGACAATTTTATTTGAAAATCAGGAACCTAATAGGATACTAAAAAGCTGTCCATGCACTTTATTTAGGAGCTATTTGAATGATTTAAATTGGCATCTATAATTATGAATATAAAAAGTTAGAAGCCACTAAAATTATTATCGGTTATTTGTAGAGTGCCAACAGATTCCGCAGCGCTAAAATGTTGTGTTTTGTCGAGTTTTAAATGAAATAATATTAAGGCATAAAAAACAAAACAAATATCAATAAAAACATTATTTGGTGGTAACACCTATTATATTCTTTTAAGGATCATGGACCAATTTTAATATTAACGGATTAAATATTTTTGCTTTCTAACAGATGTAATTGATATGTAAAAAATAAATCCTGTTTAAATTGTTAGATAAAAGTTGCATTTTTTCTACTTCTACCGGAAAGCCTAGAATGCATACTTAAAGGGACATTTAACACTAAATACATTTTATAAGCATAGTATTGAGGGTATTCCCTGCCTCCCTCTAGTCATAGGTGCAGCCATATTGAAATCTGTCTTTCCCTGAATTCCAGTGCTGATGTGTTTGCACATGTGCAGCAACCCTCCTTCAGATACCTAGGTTCTAAAATGGCAGCACCTATAATTTATAGGGAGGTGCATGAAATGTGTTTAGTGTCCCTTGAAGTAAGTCATAGTTTGTCTGACACAGCTACATGCTAAGAAGAAAGGAGCATTCGGACAGTTCGTATAAAAACAAAACCTTTATTTTCCAATTAAAATGGGAAACAGCAGCATCCGCACATTGAGAGCGTAACACCAAGCTAGCTTACGCGTTTCGGCCAATGGCTATGATTACGGCATAAGCCGAAACGCGTAAGCCAGCTTGGTGTTACGCTCTCCCTGTGCGGATGCTGCTGTTTCCCATTTTAATTGGAAAATAAAGTTTTTGTTTTTATACAAACTGTCCGAACGCTCCTTTCTTCTTGTCTACACACCAGCAGGACAGTTTGTTGTCTTATGTTCCATGGAATGCACTTTACATAGCAAGCCTGAAGTTTTGTTTGATGATCATTATATTGGGATTTACGAACCCGTTTTTTTATTTTGGACACACCTCCTCCCTTATTGGCTGTTACAGACCTCATCACAGTTGACGTCATCATCGTCCTCGTGGGACTGCGAGGCTGCGTGCGTCCTAAGTGTGGTGATTGCACCCGGCATATTTGGTTAACGTTAAGGTCAGCGTCTGGAGGACTATACGAACCAGCCGGGTCTCATCTGAAGCGGATGCGCAGCAGATTGGTGAGATAAGTTGCCTTAATAGAGTGATACAAGGTCGTCTGCTAACGGGAGTTGAGTTAAACCGGGTACACACGGATGATACGAACTGTAGGGCTTGCTCTATATTTTTCTATATAATATATATAAGACCCAGAGTTTGTGTTGAGGTCTTTCACTGACATTATCCCTTTGGTACTTACAGCTACATGCCACACTGTGATTGCTTAGATGAGTGGAGAAGATAATTTACATTTGGTCTTTGATTGACCACAAGAAACAAATCCAGCTGCACAAATCTCATCAAGCATTACGAGAGGTTTTCAATGCAGTCACTAAAGGGCCATTATAGTGAAAAAATGACAAGCTCTAATTCATTAGAGCAATACATTTTTACACAAGCAACGCTGCCTGCAAGTCTTTGTGTTTTGCACATAGTTATAGTATAGATTTGGTGTTGCAGAGAACTGCTGGTCTCAAGTAGAACTTTTGCTTAACCCAGTTAGCATGATAGTCACACAAACCCAGGTGGCAGTTTCTGCTTGTTCTCTGCGGCTCCAAAGTGGTACATTAAAAATCCTTTGTGGGTAATAAAAACATAGGGGCCGATTTATCATGCTGCCAATGCAGCAGTTTCCGTGCACGCCGAACCGCTGCTCCTTAACTCATCCCCCACCTCTGAGGTGGCTGATAGCAATCATCCAGATCGGATATGATCGGGATGATTGACACCCCCTGCTAGCGGACAATTTGCTGTGAATGTGCAGGGGGCGGCATTGCACAAGCATTTTACAAGAAATGCTGGTGCAATGATAAATGCCGACAGCGTATGCTGTCAGCATTTATCGATGTCTGCCCGACACTTGATTAATCGATTTTTTTCTAATGTTCCTTTGCAGTGGGTGTGCTACAGCTCTACAGTTCTTTTGTATATGACTGTATTAGAAGCTGTTTATCTAAACCACATAAAACCTTTTTTTTTTTTTTTTTTTTGAACAGTAATCTAAAACAAAATGCATAAAAAATCCTGTTTCTTTAAATAGCTGTTACATTTGCACTTATTTTACCTCTTTGATGAAACTCTTTTATCGTACATATTTGCGTCTGTCCGCCTCAGCTCGCTAGTGGCGGGCAGCAATCCACTGCCAGAATTTAAGATTGCACGCAATTGCTTTTTTGCAGTCGCGTGCAATCCCGCCCGTGCACAGCCAATCACACGCGGTCAGGGGCTATCAATCTCCCCGGTTGGACGATACCGGGGAGATTGCAATTCTCTACCTAAGAGGTCGAGAAGAGGGTAGGAAGCAGCAATCTGATGACCGCTGCTTGATAAATACTGACTGCAGGTTGTGAGAACCTGCAGTCGTAGGCAGGCGAAAGGCTTGATAAATCGAGCACTTTAGATGCTTTGCTGTTTGTTCAAATATATACCTCTGTCTCCGTGTATCCCTGAACCGTGTCAGTTTTAGTAACCATTAAAGCATGTATTCTGTATGCAGATGTTTTAAATGCAGTGTTTAATGGGTCATTAAACTTAGCTGAAATTACATCCATGTAGAATATAAAAAAAAAATATTTTAAATTTTCTTTATTTTCCTCAGCACTAGAAATCTATGTTGGCATCAGGCAATCAAATTCCTGTACATAAGTATAATGTATGAATGAGGAAGGTAGTTGGCATGTGCTCATTTAGTGCTGGCTTCTCTGGTTCAGTATGATTGCAATTTGGCTGTGTACAATATAACATGGTGGAAACCTTTGATCCTCTAGAACAGGGATAGGCATCCTGTTTTGAGCTCTCTGCCAACATAATACTATAAAATGCCCAGTTAGCTCAGTGTCAGATCAGACCCTCTGGGACTGGCAGACTGTTACCCCCCCCCCCCCATATCAGACTTCTGTCTCTGCAACCCCATAGCCATATCATGGAATCCCTGGACCCACATCCTCATACCCACTCTGAAATCGGACCTCAGATCAGAATTCTGATCCAGCAAACTCATACCCAAGTCAGCAAAGTATCAGAAAATGGTCACAAAAAACCTTATTTTTTTATTCTTAAAGGGCCATGATACCTAAATGTTGAAACACTTGAAAGGGATGCAGCATAGATGTAAAAAGCTGACTAGAAAATATCACCTGAACATCTCTATGTAAAAAAGGAAGATATTTTCCATAAGCTAGTGACATATGGGATATACAATCCTACCAGGAGGGGCAAAGTTTCCCAAACCTCAAAATGCCTATAAATACACCCCTCACCACACCCACAATTCAGTTTTACAAACTTTGCCTCCTATGGAGGTGGTAAAGTAAGTTTGTGCTAAGATTTTTACGTTGATATGCGCGTCTCAGCATTTTTGAAGCCCGATTCCTCTCAGAGTACAGTGAATGTCAGAGGGATGTGAAGGGAGTATCACCTATTGAATGCAATGGTTTTCCTCACGGGAGATCTATTTCATAGGTTCTCTGTTACCGGTCTCCTACCTCCCTTTTCAGATCGACGATATACTCTCATATTCCATTACCTCTACTGATAACTGTTTCAGTACTGGTTTGGCTATCTGCTATATGTGGATGGGTGTCTTTTGGTAAGTATGTTTTCATTACTTAAGACACTCTCAGCTATGGTTTGGCACTTCATGTATTTATATAAAGTTTGAAATATATGTATTGTACTTATATTTGCCATGATTCAGGTTTTCAGTATATTTCCTTTTTGCAGACTGTCAGTTTCATATCTGGAAAATGCATTTTTTAGGATTTTTTTTTTCTTACCTGGGGTATAGTCTTTTTTTTTCAATTGACTGTCATTTTAAATTCGCGGGCAGAATTAGGCTTGCGAGGGCGCAAAATGCCAAAGTATATTGCGTCATTTTTGGCGCAATATTTTTTGGTGCAAAGTTACTTTCGATGACGTAGATTCGTCACTTCCGGCGTCTTAGTTGATGCAGAGTCCTTTCACAAGGTTGCGTCTTCAATGACGCGAGTGTGTCATTTTCGGATGTTGTTAGCACCATACGTCATGTTGTGCGTCATACTTGGTGCCAAATATTTTCATTATTTAAAACCCCATTCCTATATGCCTCTTGCCTTTTTTCTCTATCAGAGGGCTAAGGAAATTGATAATTTTGCTTTATATGTTGTTTTTTTCTCTTACATTTGCAAGTTGTCTCAATCTGATCCTGTCTCAGAAATCACTGGGTGAACCCTGCTGCCTGATAACAGTTCTACCAAAGCTAAGTGCATTTGTTGTAAACTTGTGGAGATTATATCTCCAGCTGTGGTTTGTAATAGTTGTCATGATAAACTTTTACAATAATGTGTCCATCAGTAATAGAACATTGCCTGTTGCTGTTCCTTCAACATCTAATGTACAAGATATACCTGTAATTTAAAAGAATGCTGATTCTATTCAGAAGGCTTTGTCTGCCATCCCGCCTTCTAATAAACGTAAGAGGTCTTTTAAAACTTCTCATAAAGTTGATGAAATTTCAAATGGCCGACAACATACTGAATTATCCTCCTCTGATGAGGATCTATCTGATGAGGATCTATCTGATTCAGAAGATTCTTCCTCAGATATTGACGCTGACAAATCTACTTATTTATTTAAAATGGAGTATATTCGTTCTTTGTTAAAAGTGTTGATTACATTGGATATTGAGGAAACTAGTCCTCTTGATATTAAAACTAGTAAATGTTTAAATTCTGTTTATCAACCTCCTGTGGTTACTCCAGAGGTTTTTCCAGTTCCTCATGCTATTTTTGATATGATTTCTAAGGAATGGAATAGGCCTGGTACTACTTTTATTCCTTCTTCAAGTTTTAAATTTTTTTATCCTTTGCCAGCAGTTACACTGGAGTTTTGGGGAAAGATCCCCAAAGTTGATGGGGCTATCTCTACTTTTGCTAAACATACTACTATTCCTATGGAAGATAGTACTTCTTTTAAAGATCCTTTAGATAGGAAACTTGAATCTTATCTAAGGAAAGCCTATTTGTATTCGTGTCATCTTCTCAGGCCTGCAATTTCTTTGGCTGATGTTGCAGCTGCATCAACTTTTTGGTTGGAAAATTTAGTGCAATAAGAATAAGAATTGGATTCTGATTTGTCTAGCATTGTTTGCTTGCTTCAACATGCTAATCATTTTATTTGTGATGCCATTTTTGATATCATCAAAATTGATGTTAAATCTATGTCTTTAGCTATTTTAGCTAGAAGAGCTTTGTGGCTTAAATCTTGGAATGCTGACATGACTTCTAAGTCCAGATTGCTATCTCTTTCTTTCCAAGGTAATAAGTTATTTGGTTCTCAGTTGGATTTGATTATTTCAACTGTCACTGGAGGGAAGGGAGTTTTTTTGCCTCAGGATAAAAGACCTAAGGGTAAATCTAAAGCTTCTAACCGTTTTGATTCCTTTCGACAAAATAAGGAACAGAAACCTACTCCTTCCCCCAAGGAATCTGTTTCCAATTGGAAACCTTCTTCAAATTGGAATAAATCCAAGCCATTTAAGAAACCAAAGCCAGCCACCAAGTCCGCATGAAGGTGCGGCCCTCATTCCAGCTCAGCTAGTAGGGGGCAGATTAAGATTTTTTAAGGATGTTTGGATAAATTCTGTCCAAAATAAATGGATTCTGAGTATTGTCTCTGAGGGGTACCGAACAGGATTCAGAGTAAGACCTCCTGTGAGAAGATATTTTCTCTCACGCACCCCAGCAAATCCAGTAAAGGCTCAGGCTTTCCTGAAGTGTGTTTCAGACCTGGAGTTTTCAGGGGTAATCATGCCAGTTCCGTTTCAGGAACAGGGTGTGAGGTTTTATTCATATCTATTCATTGTCCCAAAGAAAGAAAATTAATTCAGACCAGGTCTGTATCTGAAAATTTTGAATCGTTATGTAAGAGTACCAACTTTCAAAATGGTGACTATAAGGACTATTCTGCCTTTTGTTCAGCAAGGACATTATATGTCCACAATAGACTTAAAGGATGCATATCTTCATATTCCGATTCATCCAGATCATTATCAGTTTCTGAGATTCTCTTTTCTAGACAAGCATTACCAATTTGTCGCTCTTCCTTTTGGTCTAGCGACAGCTCCAATAATCTTTTCAAAGGTTCTCGGTGCCCTACTCTCTGTAATCAGAGAGCGGGGTATTGCGGTGTTTCATTATTTGGACGATATCTTGGTACTAGCTCAGTTTTTACGTTCTGCAGAATCTCACATGAATCAACTAGTGTTGTTTCTTCGAAAACATGGTTGGAGGATCAATTTACCAAAAAGTTCTTTGATTCCTCAGACAAGGGTCACCTTTTTAGGTTTCCAGATAGATTCAGTGTCCTTGACTCTGTCTCTAACAGACAAGAGACGTTTAAAATTGGTTGCAGCCTGTCGAAACCTTCAGTCTCAATCAATCCCATCAGTAGCTATGTGCATGGAAGTTTTAGGTATCATGACTGCAGCATCAGACGCGATCCCCTTTGCGCGTTTTCACATGAGACCTCTTCAGCTTTGTATGCTGAACCAATGGTGCAGAGATTATACAAGGATATCACGATTAATATCCTTAAATCCCAATGTTCGACTATCTCTGACTTGGTGATTAGATCACCATTGTATAGTTCAAGGGGCCTCTTTTGTTCGTCCAACCTTGACTGTGATCACAACAGGTGCGAGTATTTCAGGTTGGGGAGCTGTTTGGGGATCTCTGACAGCACAAGGGGTTTGGAAATCTCAAGAGGCGAGATTACCAATCAATAATCTTCAGATTTGGTCTCTGTTGAAGAGAGAACTGTTCATTTGTTTTAAGACAGACAATATCACAATTGTGGCATATGTCAATCATCAGCCTGGGACTAACAGTCCCCAAGCTATGAAAGAAGTATCTCTGATACTTGCTTGGGCAGAATCCAGCTCCTGTCTAATTTCTGCAGTTCATATCCCAGGTATAGACAATTGGGATTCGGATTATCTCAGCCGTCAGACTTTACATCCGGGGAGTGGTCCCTCCATCCAGATGTGTTTTCTCAGGTTGTTCAGATGTGGGGTCTTCCAGAAATAGATCTGATGGCTTCTCATCTAAACAAGAAACTTCCCTGGTACCTGTCCAGGATCCTCAGGCGGAAGCAATGGATGCGTTGACACTTCCTTGGTCTTATCAACCTGCTTATATTTTCCCGCCTCTAGTTCTTCTTCCAAGAGTGATCTCCAAAATCATCATGGAGCAATCGTTTGTGTTGCTGGTGGCTCCAGCATGGCCTCATAGGTTTTGGTATGCGAATCTTGTTCGGGTGTCCAGTTGCCAACCTTGGCCACTTCCATTAAGGCCGGACCTTCTGTCTCAAGGTCCGTTTTTCCATCAGGATCTCAAATCATTAAATTTGAAGGTATGGAAATTGAACGCTTAGTGCTTAGTCATAGAGGTTTCTCTGACTCAGTGTGTGATATCCCTTTAAGACTTTCTGACTATCAGCACTTCCTCCTATTTAAGGAAGTGCTATTCCATTACTCAGGGCCTGAAAATTAAAGTGGATTCTCTCATGCTTTGTTACTGCTTGACAAAGCTGTATATTTTCCCTTTAAATCTTATCTCTCAACTTGCTCTGAGACTGTTGTGTCTCAGTTTGCTGCACTTCTTCCCTGCTTCTACTGGGACTGTTTCTCCTAACCATATCCCTACGCTACCGGATCTCATTACACACGCGGCTGAAGCCGCACTCACACAAGCTGCTACCGGAACGCCGCTCTCTGCTGATTCTTCGGTTTAGCACTTTCTCTGCTGTTATTACCGCTCTCCACGCTACACCATCTCCCCAGGAGGAATCTGGATCTATAACCACGCTGGTTTGGGTATCGTACTGTATTCATAACATAAGGTTTCCTAATATAACGCTAAGTGTCATTACTTACCTGAGGTGTATAACACTGATTAAACCTCCTCCTTGCTGGTCAATATTGCGTGTGTGTTGGAACATTGTATATATATTTTAGAGTGTTTGTGTGAGTGCGTGAAGCTTAAGGAAAGCTATATGAACATTACTTAATCCGGATTTAAACTTTGCCTTCATATTTCTGATCCTGAATTTAAAGGATTTTTTCTCATTTTTTCTTTATCAATCATATTAAGCAATTATATCTCATATTGTGAGGCTAAGCTAGTTTCTCTCATATCCTTTATTTCTATCCTGTACTGTTGAGATATACCATACTTTTCACTTCAATTACTAAAGTAAATGCTCACCTTGTGCATGCTAGTAGAATAAGTAATGTTTACTTGCTGTTTACAAGAATAGAGCTACATTACAATTATTTTATTTGCTAATATTATACTCTGAAATCTGGTGAGACAAAATATCACACAGTGATTAATACTATGTTACAGGCTCGTAAATCTGTTTCTATAAAGATTTATTATCGAGTTTGGAAGACTTATATTTCATGGTGTTCTTCTCATAAATTCTCTTGGCATTCTTTCAGAATTCCTAGAATTTTACAGTTTCTTCAGGATGGTTTGGATCAAGGTTTGTCTGCAAGTTTCTTGAAGGGACACATCTCTGCTCTTTCTATTTTATTTCACAGAAAGATTGCTAAGCTTCCAGATATTCAATGTTTTGTACAGGCTTTGGTTCGTATCAAGCCTGTCATTAAATCAATCTCTCCTCATTGGAGTCTTTATTTGGTTTTGAAGGCCTTACAGGTTCCTCCTTTTGAGCCTATGCATTCTTTGGACATTAAACTACTTTCTTGAAAAGTATTGTTCCTTTTGGCCATCTCTTCTGCTAGAAGAGTTTCTGAATTATCTGCTCTTTCTTGTGAATCTCCTTTTCTGGTTTTTCATTAGGATAAGGCGGTTTTGCGGACTTCATTTAAATTCTTACTTGTGAATTCTAACAACATTAATAGAGAAATTGTTGTCCCTTCCTTGTGTCCTAATCCTAAGAATTCTTTGGAGAGATCCTTACATTCTTTGGATGTGGTAAGAGCTTTGAAATATTATGTGGAAGCTACTAAAGATTTCAGGAAGACTTCTAGTCTATTTGTTATCTTTTCTGGTTCTAGGAAAGGTCAGAAGGCTTCTGCCGTTTCCTTGGCTTCGTAGTTAAAGCTTTTGATTCATCAAGCTTATTTGGAGTCGGGTCAAGCCCCGCCTCAGAGAATTACAGCTCATTCTACTAGGTCAGTCTCCACTTTGTGGGCTTTTAAGAATTAAGCTTCAGTTGATCAGATTTGCAAAGCAGCAACTTGGTCTTCTTTGCATACATTTACTAAATTCTTCGTTTTTATGTATTTGTTTCTTCGGAAGCAGTTTTTGGTAGGAAAGTTCTTCAGGCAGCTGTTTCAGTTTGATTCTTCTGCTTATGTTTTAAGTTTTTCTTTTAATTTATGAGAATAAACTTATATTTTGGGTTGTGGATTAATTTTTTTCAGCGAAAAATGGCTGTTTTTATTTTATCCCTCCCTCTCTAGTGACTCTTGCATATGGAGTTCCACATCTTGGGTATTGCTATCCCATATGCCACTAGCTCATGGACTCTTGCCAATTACATGAAAGAAAACATAATTTATGTAAGAACTTACCTGATAAATTCATTTCTTTCATATTGGCAAGAGTCCATGAGGCCCACCCTTTTTATGGTGGTTATTGTTTTTTTGTATAAGAACAATTATTTCCAAATTCCTTTGTTGATGCTTTTTACTCCTTTCTTTATCACCCCACTACTTGGCTATTCGTTAAACTGAATTGTGTGTGTGATGAGGGGTGTATTTATAGGTATTTTGAGGTTTGGGATACTTTGCCCTTCCTGGTAGGATTGTATATCCTATACATCACTAGCTCATGGACTCTTGCCAATATGAAAGAAATTAATTTATCAGGTAAGTTCTTACATAAATTATGTTTTACCTCAAAATGTGCTAAGTATGTACACCCCACTGTAAAGGACTTTAAGCAGCAAATCAGTATGCCTGTCCCAGGACCAGCTAGGGAGTGAACACCATGCACCATGTTATTTCCCTTATCAGTTTAGGGAAGTTTACTATGCAATCTCATGACAGTTAAGTGAAAGCTCATGAGACCACAGTAAAAGAGTTCATGACCTCAGCACTGTTGATGCTGATTGGCTGCAGTTCATTTCTTCATTTTTTTATTTATTTTTTTACCTGCGGCTAGACAGCAGCTGAAGTATAACTTTTTACACAGCACTTACTCTGGTGAGCTGAAGAAATTGTGAGGTCAAATATCTTCCTTTTTTACATAGAGATGTTCAGGTGATATTTTACTATCAGCTTTTTACAGTTATACTGCATCAGTTTCAAGTGATTTAGCATATGAGTATTATGTACCTTAAATGTATCCCTTCCAGTTCTTTAAAGGGACATTAGACACTAAACAAATGCTAGATACAATGAAGCATTCATAGAAAAGATTAGTCAGTGAATAACATGAAAATGTATTTTTTAAAGTTTCATTAGTTGTTTTAATAGTGACAAAATAAGTGTAAATTTTTAATTTCTATAAAACAATGACAGCTGCCATGTTGTAACTTAAGTTACCTTCTCTGCTGTAGCTAATTAGGGACACTTATAAATAGGTCAATAGAGAGTGCAGCCAATGGCCGTGTGGTATATAACAGTGTTCTGCACTTTCATTTCTAACAGGAACTGAAAAGCTCACAATTTCAGAATGGAATTATAGCAAAAGGGGAAAAAGTAAATAAGTTTATTCTAAAGTTTTTTTTTTCTATATACGATTTATAATTTTATATAACCATCTCAAAGTGTTTAATTTCCCTTTAAATTCTACTGTACCTTTTCTAAAGGAACCTGAAAATAAATATTAAACGTTCATGGTTCAGACAAAGCATGACATTGTAAGAAAGAAACATTAATTTACTTGGGAGCAAGCTGGTGATTATTGGCTGCATATATGCCTCTTGTCATTGGCTCACCCAATGTATTTAACTAGGTCCCAGTATTGTATTATTGCTCTGGAGCAAGGGAATAAATACATAGGGCTCTATTCACAAAGAGATGAATTTGTGATTTGAAATCTTTAACTATGCATTATGAAGGGCCAAACCCAGCAAGTATCTCCTCCAAAAAGAGACTGACTGCATGGAGATTGAACGCTTGATTCTATCAAAGCATGGCTTCTCCGAGTCAGTCATTGATACTTTAATACAGGCACGAAAGCCTGTTACCAGGAAAATCTACCACAAGATATGGAGTAAATATCTTTATTGGTGTGAATCCAGAATTACTCATGGAGTAAGGTTAGGATTCCTAGAATATTGTCCTTTCTCCAAGAGGGCTTGGACAAAGGATTATCAGCTTGTTCCTTAAAGGGACAGATTTCTGCTCTGTCTATTCCTTTGCACAAGTGTCTGGCAGAGGTTCCAGACGTCCAGGCATTTTGCCAGGCTTTGGTTAGAATTAAGCCTGTGTTTAAACCTGTTGCTCCCCCATGGAGCTTAAACTTGGTTCTTAAGGTTCTTCAAGGAGTTCCGTTTGAACCCCTTCATTCCATTGATATTAAACTTTTATCTTGGAAAGTTCTGTTTTTGATGGCTATTTCCTCGGCTCGGAGAGTCTATGAGCTATCTGCCTTACAATGTGATTCTCCTTATCTGATTTTTCATGCAGATAAGGTAGTTCTGCTTACCAAACCTGGGTTTTTACCTAAGGTGGTTTCTAACAAGAATATCAATCAAGAGATTGTTGTTCCATCATTGTGTCCTAATCCTTCTTCAAAGAAGGAACGTCTTTTACATAATCTGGACGTAGTCCGTGCCTTGAAGTTTTACTTACAAGCTACTAAGGATTTTCGTCAAACATCTTCCCTGTTTGTCGTATTACTCTGGACAGAGGAGAGGTCAAAAAGCTTCGGCAACCTCTCTTTCCTTTTGGCTTCGGAGCGTAATACGCCTAGCCTATGAGACTGCTGGACAGCAGCCCCCTGAAAGGATTACAGCTCATTCTAGTAGAGCTGTGGCTTCCACCTGGGCCTTTAAAAATGAGGCCTCTGTTGAACAGATTTGCAAGGCCGCAATTTGGTCTTCGATTCACACCTTTTCCAAATTTTACAAATTTGATACTTTTGCTTCTTCGGAGGCTGTTTTTGGGAGAAAGGTTCTTCAGGCAGTGGTTCCTTCCGCTTAATCCTGCCTTGTCCCTCCCATCATCCGTGTACTTTAGCTTTGGTATTGGTATCCCACAAGTAATGGATGATCCGTGGACTGGATACACTTAACAAGAGAAAACATAATTTATGCTTACCTGATAAATTTATTTCTCTTGTAGTGTATCCAGTCCACGGCCCGCCCTGTCCTTTTAAGGCAGGTCTAAATTTTAATTAAACTACAGTCACCACTGCACCCTATGGTTTCTCCTTTCTCTGTTTGTTTTCGGTCGAATGACTGGATATGACAGCTGGGGGAGGAGCTATATAGCAGCTCTGCTGTGGGTGATCCTCTTGCAACTTCCTGTTGGGAAGGAGAATATCCCACAAGTAATGGATGATCCGTGGACTGGATACACTACAAGAGAAATAAATTTATCAGGTAAGCATAAATTATGTTTTTGTACGTGAATAGAGTCCGTTTCAATCTGCAAAGTATTCACTGCACTCTTGTGCTTTTTCCTCTCCTGTAACTCTCTTTTGGTACGTGAATAGAGTCCCTTTCAATCTGCAAAGTATTTACTGCACTATGGTGTTTTTTCCTTTCCTGTAACTCTCTTTTGGTACGTGAATAGAGTCCCTGTCAATCTGCAAAGTATTCACTGCACTCTGGTGTTTTTTCCTCTCCTGTAACTCTCTTTTGGTACGTTAATAGAGACCCTGTCAATCTGCAAAGTATTCACTGCACTCTGGTGTTTTTTCCTCTCCTGTAACTCTCTTTTGGTACGTTAATAGAGACCCTGTCAATATGCAAACTATTCACTGCACTCTGGTGTTTTTTCCTCTCCTGTAACTCTCTTTTGGTATGCGTATATTTATATAGAGCAAAAGATTTTAGTTTGTTAATTTAGTCCTACATTTGTTGTACTGTTATCCAATGTCTTCTAATGTTTTGTTAATTGCCATGTGATGTTTAATCCTTATCAATACTTGCTATTATTCTTAAATGAATAGCAGTCTTATGCAATAGTTTTAACCACCTCCAAATTTTATTGTCTGTTTACTTATCTCACCCTGACCAGACCAGAATCTAACTTTCAAATTAGCCCTTCATTTGTCTCTGATTTCTCCAACATAGGTGTGTCCGGTCCACGGCGTCATCCTTACTTGTGGGATATTCTCTTCCCCAACAGGAAATGGCAAAGAGCCCAGCAAAGCTGGTCACATGATCCCTCCTAGGCTCCGCCTACCCCAGTCATTCTCTTTGCCGTTGTACAGGCAACATCTCCACGGAGATGGCTTAGAGTTTTTTAGTGTTTAACTGTAGTTTTTATTATTCAATCAAGAGTTTGTTATTTTGAAATAGTGCTGGCATGTACTATTTACTCAGAAACAGAAAAGAGATGAAGATTTCTGTTTGTATGAGGAAAATGATTTTAGCAACCGTCACTAAAATCCATGGCTGTTCCACACAGGACTGTTGAGAGCAATTAACTTCAGTTGGGGGAACAGTGAGCAGTCTCTTGCTGCTGGAGGTATGACACATTCTAACAAGACGATGTAATGCTGGAAGCTGTCATTTTCCCTATGGGATCCGGTAAGCCATGTTTATTACGATCGTAAATAAGGGCTTCACAAGGGCTTATTAAGACTGTAGACTTTTTCTGGGCTAAATCGATTCATTATTAACACATATTTAGCCTTGAGGAATCATTTTATCTGGGTATTTTGATATAATAATATCGGCAGGCACTGTTTTAGACACCTTATTCTTAGGGGCTTTCCCAAAGCATAGGCAGAGCCTCATTTTCGCGCCGGTGTGGCGCACTTGTTTTTGAGAGGCATGGCATGCAGTCGCATGTGAGAGGAGCTCTGATACTTAGAAAAGGCTTTCTGAAGGCGTCATTTGGTATCGTATTCCCCTTTGGGCTTGGTTGGGTCTCAGCAAAGCAGATACCAGGGACTGTAAAGGGGTTAAAGTTCAAAACGGCTCCGGTTCCGTTATTTTAAGAGTTAAAGCTTCCAAATTTGGTGTGCAATACTTTTAAGGCTTTAAGACACTGTGGTGAAAATTTGGTGAATTTTGAACAATTCCTTCATGTTTTTTCGCAATTGCAGTAATAAAGTGACAGTAACGGTTTTATTTTAAAACGTTTTTTGTACTTTGTTATCAAGTTTATGCCTGTTTAACATGTCTGAACTACCAGATAGACTGTGTTCTGAATGTGGGGAAGCCAGAATTCCTATTCATTTAAATAAATGTGATTTATGTGACAATGACAATGATGCCCAAGATGATTCCTCAAGTGAGGGGAGTAAGCATGGTACTGCATCATTCCCTCCTTCGTCTACACGAGTCTTGCCCACTCAGGAGGCCCCTAGTACATCTAGCGCGCCAATACTCCTTACTATGCAACAATTAACGGCTGTAATGGATAATTCTGTCAAAAACATTTTAGCCAAAATGAACACTTATCAGCGTAAGCGCGATTGCTCTGTTTTAGATACTGAAGAGCATGACGACGCTGATAATGATATTTCTGAAGGGCCCCTAACCCAGTCTGATGGGGCCAGGGAGGTTTTGTCTGAGGGAGAAATTACTGATTCAGGGAACATTTCTCAACAAGCTGAACCTGATGTGATTGCATTTAAATTTAAGTTGGAACATCTCCGCATTCTGCTTAAGGAGGTATTATCCACTCTGGATGATTGTGACAAGTTGGTCATCCCAGAGAAACTATGTAAAATGGACAAGTTCCTAGAGGTGCCGGGGCTCCCAGAAGCTTTTCCTATACCCAAGCGGGTGGCGGACATTGTTAATAAAGAATGGGAAAGGCCCGGTATTCCTTTCGTCCCTCCCCCCATATTTAAAAAATTGTTTCCTATGGTCGACCCCAGAAAGGACTTATGGCAGACAGTCCCCAAGGTCGAGGGAGCGGTTTCCACTTTAAACAAACGCACCACTATACCCATAGAGGATAGTTGTGCTTTCAAAGATCCTATGGATAAAAAATTAGAAGGTTTGCTTAAGAAAATGTTTGTTCAGCAGGGTTACCTTCTACAACCAATTTCATGCATTGTCCCTGTCACTACAGCCGCATGTTTCTGGTTCGATGAGCTGATAAAGGCGGTCGATAGTGATTCTCCTCCTTATGAGGAGATTATGGACAGAATCAATGCTCTCAAATTGGCTAATTCTTTCACCCTAGACGCCACTTTGCAATTGGCTAGGTTAGCGGCTAAGAATTCAGGGTTTGCTATTGTGGCGCGCAGAGCGCTTTGGTTGAAATCTTGGTCGGCTGATGCGTCTTCCAAGAACAAGCTACTTAACATTCCTTTCAAGGGGAAAACGCTGTTTGGCCCTGACTTGAAAGAGATTATCTCTGATATCACTGGGGGTAAGGGCCACGCCCTTCCTCAGGATCGGCCTTTCAAGGCAAAAAATAAACCTAATTTTCGTCCCTTTCGTAGAAACGGACCAACCCAAAGTGCTACGTCCTCTAAGCAAGAGGGTAATACTTCTCAAGCCAAGCCAGCTTGGAGACCAATGCAAGGCTGGAACAAGGGAAAGCAGGCCAAGAAACCTGCCACTGCTACCAAGACAGCATGAAATGTTGGCCCCCGATCCGGGACCGGATCTGGTGGGGGGCAGACTCTCTCTCTTCGCTCAGGCTTGGGCAAGAGATGTTCTGGATCCTTGGGCGCTAGAAATAGTCTCCCAAGGTTATCTTCTGGAATTCAAGGGACTTCCCCCAAGGGGGAGGTTCCACAGGTCTCAGTTGTCTTCAGACCACATAAAAAGACAGGCATTCTTACATTGTGTAGAAGACCTGTTAAAAATGGGAGTGATTCATCCTGTTCCATTAAGAGAACAAGAGATGGGGTTCTACTCCAATCTGTTCATAGTTCCCAAAAAAGAGGGAACGTTCAGACCAATCTTAGATCTCAAGATCTTAAACAAGTTTCTCAAGGTTCCATCGTTCAAGATGGAAACCATTCGAACTATTCTTCCTTCCATCCAGGAAGGTCAATTCATGACCACGGTGGATTTAAAGGATGCGTATCTACATATTCCTATCCACAAGGAACATCATCGGTTCCTAAGGTTCGCATTCCTGGACAAACATTACCAGTTCGTGGCGCTTCCTTTCGGATTAGCCACTGCTCCAAGGGTTTTCACAAAGGTACTAGGGTCCCTTCTAGCTGTGCTAAGACCAAGGGGCATTGCTGTAGTACCTTACTTGGACGACATTCTGATTCAAGCGTCGTCCCTTCCTCAAGCAAAGGCTCACACGGACATTGTCCTGGCCTTTCTCAGATCTCACGGATGGAAAGTGAACGTGGAAAAGAGTTCTCTATCTCCGTCAACAAGGGTTCCCTTCTTGGGAACAATAATAGACTCCTTAGAAATGAGGATTTTCCTGACAGAGGCCAGAAAAACAAAACTTCTAGACTCTTGTCGGATACTTCATTCCGTTCCTCTTCCTTCCATAGCTCAGTGCATGGAAGTGATCGGGTTGATGGTAGCGGCAATGGACATAGTTCCTTTTGCGCGCATTCATCTAAGACCATTACAACTGTGCATGCTCAGTCAGTGGAATGGGGACTATACAGACTTGTCTCCGAAGATACAAGTAAATCAGAGGACCAGAGATTCACTCCGTTGGTGGCTGTCCTTGGACAACCTGTCACAAGGGATGACATTCCGCAGACCAGAGTGGGTCATTGTCACGACCGACGCCAGTCTGATGGGCTGGGGCGCGGTCTGGGGATCCCTGAAAGCTCAGGGTCTTTGGTCTCGGGAAGAATCTCTTCTACCGATAAATATTCTGGAACTGAGAGCGATATTCAATGCTCTCAAGGCTTGGCCTCAGCTAGCGAGGGCCAAGTTCATACGGTTTCAATCAGACAACATGACAACTGTTGCGTACATCAACCATCAGGGGGGAACAAGGAGTTCCCTAGCGATGGAAGAAGTGACCAAAATCATTCTATGGGCGGAGTCTCACTCCTGCCACCTGTCTGCTATCCACATCCCAGGAGTGGAAAATTGGGAAGCGGATTTTCTGAGTCGTCAGACATTGCATCCGGGGGAGTGGGAACTCCATCCGGAAATCTTTGCCCAAGTCACTCAGCTGTGGGGCATTCCAGACATGGATCTGATGGTTTCTCGTCAGAACTTCAAAGTTCCTTGCTACGGGTCCCGATCCAGGGATCCCAAGGCGGCTCTAGTGGATGCACTAGTAGCACCTTGGACCTTCAAACTAGCTTATGTGTTCCCGCCGTTTCCTCTCATCCCCAGGCTGGTAGCCAGGATCAATCAGGAGAGGGCGTCGGTGATTTTGATAGCTCCTGCGTGGCCACGCAGGACTTGGTATGCAGATCTGGTGAATATGTCATCGGCTCCACCTTGGAAGCTACCTTTGAGACGAGACCTTCTTGTTCAGGGTCCGTTCGAACATCCGAATCTGGTTTCACTCCAGCTGACTGCTTGGAGATTGAACGCTTGATCTTATCGAAGCGAGGGTTCTCAGATTCTGTTATCGATACTCTTGTTCAGGCCAGAAAGCCTGTAACTAGAAAGATTTACCACAAAATTTGGAAAAAATATATCTGTTGGTGTGAATCTAAAGGATTCCCTTGGGACAAGGTTAAGATTCCTAGGATTCTATCCTTCCTTCAAGAAGGATTGGAAAAAGGATTATCTGCAAGTTCCCTGAAGGGACAGATTTCTGCCTTGTCTGTGTTACTTCACAAAAAGCTGGCAGCTGTGCCAGATGTTCAAGCCTTTGTTCAGGCTCTGGTTAGAATTAAGCCTGTTTACAAACCTTTGACTCCTCCTTGGAGTCTCAATTTGGTTCTTTCAGTTCTTCAGGGGGTTCCGTTTGAACCCTTACATTCCGTTGATATTAAGTTATTATCTTGGAAAGTTTTGTTTTTAGTTGCAATTTCTTCTGCTAGAAGAGTTTCAGAATTATCTGCTCTGCAGTGTTCTCCTCCTTATCTGGTGTTCCATGCAGATAAGGTGGTTTTACGTACTAAACCTGGTTTTCTTCCAAAAGTTGTTTCTAACAAAAACATTAACCAGGAGATTATCGTACCTTCTCTGTGTCCGAAACCAGTTTCAAAGAAGGAACGATTGTTGCACAATTTGGATGTTGTTCGCGCTCTAAAATTCTATTTAGATGCTACAAAGGATTTTAGACAAACATCTTCCTTGTTTGTTGTTTATTCCGGTAAAAGGAGAGGTCAAAAAGCAACTTCTACCTCTCTTTCTTTTTGGATTAAAAGCATCATCAGATTGGCTTACGAGACTGCCGGACGGCAGCCTCCCGAAAGAATCACAGCTCATTCCACTAGGGCTGTGGCTTCCACATGGGCCTTCAAGAACGAGGCTTCTGTTGATCAGATATGTAGGGCAGCGACTTGGTCTTCACTGCACACTTTTACCAAATTTTACAAGTTTGATACTTTTGCTTCTTCTGAGGCTATTTTTGGGAGAAAGGTTTTGCAAACCGTGGTGCCTTCCATTTAGGTGACCTGATTTGCTCCCTCCCTTCATCCGTGTCCTAAAGCTTTGGTATTGGTTCCCACAAGTAAGGATGACGCCGTGGACCGGACACACCTATGTTGGAGAAAACAGAATTTATGTTTACCTGATAAATTACTTTCTCCAACGGTGTGTCCGGTCCACGGCCCGCCCTGGTTTTTTTAATCTGGTCTGATAATTTATTTTCTTAACTACAGTCACCACGGTACCATATGGTTTCTCCTATGCAAATATTCCTCCTTAACGTCGGTCGAATGACTGGGGTAGGCGGAGCCTAGGAGGGATCATGTGACCAGCTTTGCTGGGCTCTTTGCCATTTCCTGTTGGGGAAGAGAATATCCCACAAGTAAGGATGACGCCGTGGACCGGACACACCGTTGGAGAAAGTAATTTATCAGGTAAACATAAATTCTGTTTTATCAATCAAGTAATTTAGTGGACACAGCTGACTTCCCTGCCTATATATTTTAACATCAGCTTGGGATGTGCATTGCACTGAGCTGTGCATTGCTACATCAACATATGTTCTCATTTTTAAAGTGAACATTTTATAAGTGAGGCATTAACAATAGAATTATACAAGAATTCAACAAGTATTGGGCAAGGAGCAAGACACAAGGCAAAACAGCTTCTGCAACTCACTTCCTCTATCGGTTTGTCACAATGGACTGATTCTCCCACTCACAAAGATGGTAACTCCCTTGACCTGATCTTTAGCTATCGATGCACTCTCTCAAACGTCACAAACGCCCTCTTTCTGACCACTATCTCCTTACTTGCAACATATCATCCCCCCTACAACTCTCCCTCCTTCTACTCCTCACACCAAACTTCACAGAAGCATTATGTCATTAGATCAGCAACAGCTTGCTAATTCCCTCGAACCTCTCCTCTCATCCTTCTCCTGCCTTGACCAATCTATCTGCCGCTATAATTCCACTCGGTCCTTGAAAATCTGGCCCCTCTTACCATAGCTCGGACATCACACACTCATCCTCAGCCCCGGCATACTCCTCTGACACGGTACCTACGCAGATGTTCCCGTACTGCTGAGCAGCACTAGAGAAAATCTCGTAGTTCAGCTGATTTTCTTCATCACAAATTCATCTTGAACTCCTACTATTCTGCCCTTAATCTCCATAAGCAACACTATTTCTCTACTCTTATCTCTAATCTTTCTTCAAACCCAAAACGTCTGTTCTCCACTTTCAATTCTCTTCTCCGCCCTCCCCTAACTCTTAACAGAACTTCTCTGTC
Source organism: Bombina bombina (assembly GCF_027579735.1). Taxonomy (NCBI): domain Eukaryota; kingdom Metazoa; phylum Chordata; class Amphibia; order Anura; family Bombinatoridae; genus Bombina; species Bombina bombina. Next base: position 1,106,810,408 of record NC_069501.1, read on the forward strand.
AGCTCAAGACTTTGCCAGCCACTTCATTAACAAAAACGACTCCATCAGAAACGAAATCAGCTCTCAACATAATTCCATTCTCTCACCCCCTCAAATGCTCCCAATCAACCATAACCCACATAACCTTAAACTTAGCTCATTCTCCCTGTTACTGAGGAAGAGGTTTCGGCACTTATACTGCGCTTTCACCTCACTACCTGTCCCGTTGATCCTATTCCCTCCCCTCCCTCTCTGCTACCCTTACCCCTTTACTCACACACATTTTCAACCTCTCCCTCAGCACCGGTATATTTCCCTCATCTCTTAAACATGCACTGGTCACACCTATCTTCAAAAACCTTCCCTTGATCCTACCAACTACCACTCTATTTCCCTCCTCCCTCTTGCCTCAAAGCTTCTTGAAAAACTAGTATATGCACGCATTCCTTACATTAAACTCCCTCCCTGACCCACTGCAATCTGGATTTCGTCCCCATCACTCCACAGAGACAGCAATTGTTAAAGTTACCAACGACCTACTTACAGCAAAATCAAAAGGCCACTTCTCTCTGCTTATCCTCCTTGATCTGTCCGCAGCCTTTGACACTGTTGACCACCCTCTTTTGCTCCAAACCCTCCAATCCTTCGGCATCTGTGACACAGCCCTCTCGTGGCTCTCTTCCTACCTGTCAAACCGTACCTTTAGTGTAGCCATCTCTGGGGCCTCTTCTGCCCCGTCACCACTTTCTGTCGGAGTACCGCAAGGCTCTGTCCTCAGTTCCCTTCTCTTCTCAATCTACACGTCATCACTCGGTTCCCTAATAAAGTCCCACAGTTTCCAATATCATTTGTATGCCGACGACACCCAAATCTACTTCTCTGCACCAGACCTATCTCCTTCCTTGCTAACCCGTGTGACTAACTGTCTTTCTTAATCTCTTCCTGGATGTCCTCTCACTACCTCAAGATAAATCTCTCCAAAACTGAGCTCTTTATTTTCCCCACTTCTTCCAAATTCTCCACCCCCAATCTCTATAACGGTCTCGGGGTCACATTTGACTCAGATCTTTCTTTCACTCCTCACATTCAGCCCTTGGCTAAAGCCTGCCGCTTCCACCTTAAAACCATCTCTAAAATTATACACTTCCTTACACAAGACACAACTAAGATTTTAATCCACTCCCTCATCCTTTCCCGCCTCGATTACTGCAACTCTTTCCTCTCTGGTCTCCCCACCTACCGCCTAGCTCCTTTACACTCCATAATGAATGCCTTTGCCAGGCTCATCTTTCTTTCACGTCGCTTTTCATCTGCTGCACCTCTCTGCCAATTCCTTCACTGGCTTCCTCTTGCCTCTAGGATCAAACACAAAATTCTCATTCTGACATACAAAGCCCTCAACTGCACTGCTCCCCACTATATCTCAAACCTTGTCTCCAGATACTCTCCTTCCCGTCCCCTTCGCTCTGCTCATGACCTCCTACTCTCCTCCTCTCTTGTTACCTCCTCACACTCCCGTTTACAGGACTTCTCCAGACTTGCTCCCATCTTGTGGAACTCTCTGCCTCGCTCCATAAGACTCTCCCCTAGCTTTGAAAGCTTCAAGCGCTCCCTAAAGACTCTACTGTTCAGGAATGCATACAACCTACGCTATCCTTTCTGTATACCAGTTCCTCTCCTCCATTGCTATCCCCTGAACCCCCTTAGCATGTAAGCCTAAGAGTCCAGCTGTTTGTAGATCAACTTCTTAAGAACAGTACAACTCTTGGCAGGGCCCTCTACCCATTTGATCCCTATAATTGTTTTGTTGTGCTCCGCCTTTGATTATAGCGCTGCGGAATCTGTTGGCGCTCTACAAATAACCAATAATAATAATAATAATAATAAAAAAAGAATACCAAGAGAACAAAACAAATTTGATGATAAAAGTGAATTGAAAGTTTTTTAAAATTGCATGCCCTATCTGAATCATGAAAGTTTAATTTAGTTTAGACTGTCCCTTTAATTTTGCATACAATTCACCTGCTATTCTCCTATTTTAGGCTTTCATTCATCTAAGGTTAACTTCACTTTAATTAATTAAAGTTTGCAATCATTTTAAGCTTCTGCACTTTTAGCAACGCCTGCTCTGTTCTAGTTATCTGAAGCCATTTCTGTCGTACAAATGACCTCTGCATACACTGCCCTCTAACTTCCTTTTCAGCTATTCCTTGTTCACTTTATGTTCACTGATAATGAATTAGAGCATGTCGTTTTTCTACTATAGAGTCCCTTTAATGTCCATTAAAAGTGCACTTAAAGGGACACTGAACCCAAATTTTTTCTTTCATGAGTCAGATGGAGCATGCAATTTTAAGCAACTTTCTAATTTACTCCTATTATAAATTTTTATTCATTCACTTGCTATCTTTATTTGAAAAGCAAGAATGTAAGTTTAGAAGCTGGCCCATTTTTGGTTCACAACCTGGGTTGTGCTTGCTTATCTTTGGCTAAATGCACCCATCAATAAGTGCTGTCCAGAGTACTGAACTATAAATTGGCTGGCTCCTTAACTTAGATGCCTTCTTTTTCAAATAAAGATAGCAAAAGAACGAAAAAAATGATAAAAGGAGTAAATTAGTAAGTTGCTTAAAATTGCATGCTCTATCTGAATCATGAAAGAAAAAAAAATTGGGTTTAATATCTCATTTTTCAATTTTCATACCCTTAAGGACCAGGGCTATTTTTACATTTCTGCAGTGTTTGTGCTGTAATTTTCCTCTTACTCATTTACTGTACCCACACATATTATATAACGTTTTTCTTGCCATTAAATGGACTTTCTAAAGATACCATTATTTTAATCATATATAATTTACTATAATTTTGATTTATAAAATGATGAAAAAATGGAAAAAACACACTTTTTCTAACTTTGACTCCCAAAATCTGTTACACATCTACAACCACCAAAAAACACCCATGCTAAATAGTTTCTAAATTTTGTTCTGAGTTTAGAGATACACTTTAGATTTAAAGTGACAGTGTCAGTTTTCAAAATATTTATTTTTTCTTGTCATTCCTGTATCTCTGGGAATTCTTCAAGCTATGGACATGGAGCAGGAGTCTGTTCCTATGGACAAATGTTTATTGTGTCTAGAGACCCAAATTGTGTTACCTATGCAATTTTGTTCCTCATGTCTAGATAAGACTTTGAAATGTAAAGATACATTTCTTTTTTCTGAGCCTTATGTTTCTCAGATGATGCTGTTCAGGCAATGCCACAGCTTTCTCCTCAAACGTCCCAAGCCTCAATGGCGTCACATACAGTGCCCTGCAGTTCCTCCCAGCGTCCTGGAGGAGTTTATTTGCCATCAGATTTTGCTGCACAGATATCCTCTGCGTTATCTGCGGCATTATCTGCTTTTCCTATGTTGGGAAAACGCAAAAGGAAATCTAAACATTTGTGAGACGGTAAGGTGTCTGTCCCATCTGCTGCCGTGAAGGTGGACCTCCCTCATAAGTCTGATGAGGAGGATACTTCGGTAGCATCTGAGGGTGATATCCCAGATTCTGACAGTATAATTCCTTTGTCTAATTCTGAAGAGGTAAACTTCAGATTTAAGCTTGAACACCTCAGTTTACTGCTAAAGGAGGTTTTGGCTACTTTGGACAACTCTGACGCTTCTGTCGTTGTCCACCCTAAGAAATCTAGTAAACTTAACAAATACTATGATGTTCCTTCCGCTGTGGAAGTATTTCCTGTTCCAGACCGTGTGTCAGAGATCATTGCACAGGATGGTATAAACCTGGGATACCTTTCTCCCCGTGTCCCGTTTTTAAAAAGATGTTTCCTGTTGCTGACTTCATTCGGGACTCATGGCGCACAGTTACTAAAGTAGAAGGGGCTATTTCTACTCTGGCTAAGAGAACCACGATTCCTTTGAGGATAGCTGTTCTTTTAAGGATCCCATGGACAAAAAGCTGGAGGCCTATTTAAAGAAAATGTATGTTCATCAGGGTCTACAATGGCAATCTGCAGTTTGTATTGCCACAGTAGCAAGTGCAGCATCTTATTGGTGCAATAGCCTGTCCGAACTGATTTTAGAGGATACTCCGTTGGAGGAATTCCAAGATAGGATTAAGGCTCTGAAACTAGCCAATGCCTTTATCTCGGATGCTAACATGCAAGTCATTAGACTGGGAGCCAAGATGTCTGGCTTCACTGTCCTAGCCCGCAGGGCCCTGTGGCTTAAACCATTGTCAACTGATGTTACCTCCAAGTCCAAGCTCCTATCGCTACCTTACAAGGGTAAGACCCTGTTTGGTCCTGGTCTGGCGGAGATAATTTCTCCAACATAGGTGTGTCCGGTCCACGGCGTCATCCTTACTTGTGGGATATTCTCTTCCCCAACAGGAAATGGCAAAGAGCCCAGCAAAGCTGGTCACATGATCCCTCCTAGGCTCCGCCTACCCCAGTCATTCTCTTTGCCGTTGTACAGGCAACATCTCCACGGAGATGGCTTAGAGTTTTTTAGTGTTTAACTGTAGTTTTTATTATTCAATCAAGAGTTTGTTATTTTGAAATAGTGCTGGTATGTACTATTTACTCAGAAACAGAAAAGTGATGAAGATTTCTGTTTGTATGAGGAAAATGATTTTAGCAACCGTCACTAAAATCCATGGCTGTTCCACACAGGACTGTTGAGAGCAATTAACTTCAGTTGGGGGAACAGTGAGCAGTCTCTTGCTGCTTGAGGTATGACACATTCTAACAAGACGATGTAATGCTGGAAGCTGTCATTTTCCCTATGGGATCCGGTAAGCCATGTTTATTACGATCGTAAATAAGGGCTTCACAAGGGCTTATTAAGACTGTAGACTTTTTCTGGGCTAAATCGATTCATTATTAAACACATATTTAGCCTTGAGGAATCATTTTATCTGGGTATTTTGATATAATAATATCGGCAGGCACTGTTTTAGACACCTTATTCTTTAGGGGCTTTCCCAAAGCATAGGCAGAGCCTCATTTTCGCGCCGGTGTTGCGCACTTGTTTTTGAGAAGCATGGCATGCAGTCGCATGTGAGAGGAGCTCTGATACTTAGAAAAGACTTTCTGAAGGCGTCATTTGGTATCGTATTCCCCTTTGGGCTTGGTTGGGTCTCAGCAAAGCAGATACCAGGGACTGTAAAGGGGTTAAAGTTCAAAACGGCTCCGGTTCCGTTATTTTAAGGGTTAAAGCTTCCAAATTTGGTGTGCAATACTTTTAAGGCTTTAAGACACTGTGGTGAAAATTTGGTGAATTTTGAACAATTCCTTCATGTTTTTTCGCAATTGCAGTAATAAAGTGTGTTCAGTTTAAAATTTAAAGTGACAGTAACGGTTTTATTTTAAAACGTTTTTTGTACTTTGTTATCAAGTTTATGCCTGTTTAACATGTCTGAACTACCAGATAGACTGTGTTCTGAATGTGGGGAAGCCAGAATTCCTATTCATTTAAATAAATGTGATTTATGTGACAATGACAATGATGCCCAAGATGATTCCTCAAGTGAGGGGAGTAAGCATGGTACTGCATCATTCCCTCCTTCGTCTACACGAGTCTTGCCCACTCAGGAGGCCCCTAGTACATCTAGCGCGCCAATACTCCTTACTATGCAACAATTAACGGCTGTAATGGATAATTCTGTCAAAAACATTTTAGCCAAAATGAACACTTATCAGCGTAAGCGCGACTGCTCTGTTTTAGATACTGAAGAGCATGACGACGCTGATAATAATATTTCTGAAGGGCCCCTAACCCAGTCTGATGGGGCCAGGGAGATTTTGTCTGAGGGAGAAATTACTGATTCAGGGAACATTTCTCAACAAGCTGAACCTGATGTGATTACATTTAAATTTAAGTTGGAACATCTCCGCATTCTGCTTAAGGAGGTATTATCCACTCTGGATGATTGTGACAAGTTGGTCATCCCAGAGAAACTATGTAAAATGGACAAGTTCCTAGAGGTGCCGGGGCTCCCAGAAGCTTTTCCTATACCCAAGCGGGTGGCGGACATTGTTAATAAAGAATGGGAAAGGCCCGGTATTCCTTTCGTCCCTCCCCCCATATTTAAAAAATTGTTTCCTATGGTCGACCCCAGAAAGGACTTATGGCAGACAGTCCCCAAGGTCGAGGGAGCGGTTTCCACTTTAAACAAACGCACCACTATACCCATAGAGGATAGTTGTGCTTTCAAAGATCCTATGGATAAAAAATTAGAAGGTTTGCTTAAAAAGATGTTTGTTCAGCAGGGTTACCTTCTACAACCAATTTCATGCATTGTCCCTGTCGCTACAGCCGCATGTTTCTGGTTCGATGAGCTGATAAAGGCGGTCGATAGTGATTCTCCTCCTTATGAGGAGATTATGGACAGAATCAATGCTCTCAAATTGGCTAATTCTTTCACCCTAGACGCCACTTTGCAATTGGCTAGGTTAGCGGCTAAGAATTCTGGGTTTGCTATTGTGGCGCGCAGAGCGCTTTGGTTGAAATCTTGGTCGGCTGATGCGTCTTCCAAGAACAAGCTACTTAACATTCCTTTCAAGGGGAAAACGCTGTTTGGCCCTGACTTGAAAGAGATTATCTCTGATATCACTGGGGGTAAGGGCCACGCCCTTCCTCAGGATCGGCCTTTCAAGGCAAAAAATAAACCTAATTTTCGTCCCTTTCGTAGAAACGGACCAGCCCAAAGTGCTACGTCCTCTAAGCAAGAGGGTAATACTTCTCAAGCCAAGCCAGCTTGGAGACCAATGCAAGGCTGGAACAAGGGAAAGCAGGCCAAGAAACCTGCCACTGCTACCAAGACAGCATGAAATGTTGGCCCCCGATCCGGGACCGGATCTGGTGGGGGGCAGACTCTCTCTCTTCGCTCAGGCTTGGGCAAGAGATGTTCTGGATCCTTGGGCGCTAGAAATAGTCTCCCAAGGTTATCTTCTGGAATTCAAGGGACTTCCCCCAAGGGGGAGGTTCCACAGGTCTCAGTTGTCTTCAGACCACATAAAAAGACAGGCATTCTTACATTGTGTAGAAGACCTGTTAAAAATGGGAGTGATTCATCCTGTTCCATTAAGAGAACAAGGGATGGGGTTCTACTCCAATCTGTTCATAGTTCCCAAAAAAGAGGGAACGTTCAGACCAATCTTAGATCTCAAGATCTTAAACAAGTTTCTCAAGGTTCCATCGTTCAAGATGGAAACCATTCGAACTATTCTTCCTTCCATCCAGGAAGGTCAATTCATGACCACGGTGGATTTAAAGGATGCGTATCTACATATTCCTATCCACAAGGAACATCATCGGTTCCTAAGGTTCGCATTCCTGGACAAGCATTACCAGTTCGTGGCGCTTCCTTTCGGATTAGCCACTGCTCCAAGGATTTTCACAAAGGTACTAGGGTCCCTTCTAGCTGTGCTAAGACCAAGGGGCATTTCTGTAGTACCTTACTTGGACGACATTCTGATTCAAGCGTCGTCCCTTCCTCAAGCAAAGGCTCACACGGACATTGTCCTGGCCTTTCTCAGATCTCACGGATGGAAAGTGAACGTGGAAAAGAGTTCTCTATCTCCGTCAACAAGGGTTCCCTTCTTGGGAACAATAATAGACTCCTTAGAAATGAGGATTTTTCTGACAGAGGCCAGAAAAACAAAACTTCTAGACTCTTGTCGGATACTTCATTCCGTTCCTCTTCCTTCCATAGCTCAGTGCATGGAAGTGATCGGGTTGATGGTAGCGGCAATGGACATAGTTCCTTTTGCGCGCATTCATCTAAGACCATTACAACTGTGCATGCTCAGTCAGTGGAATGGGGACTATACAGACTTGTCTCCGAAGATACAAGTAAATCAGAGGACCAGAGACTCACTCCGTTGGTGGCTGTCCCTGGACAACCTGTCACAAGGGATGACATTCCGCAGACCAGAGTGGGTCATTGTCACGACCGACGCCAGTCTGATGGGCTGGGGCGCGGTCTGGGGATCCCTAAAAGCTCAGGGTCTTTGGTCTCGGGAAGAATCTCTTCTACCGATAAATATTCTGGAACTGAGAGCGATATTCAATGCTCTCAAGGCTTGGCCTCAGCTAGCGAGGGCCAAGTTCATACGGTTTCAATCAGACAACATGACAACTGTTGCGTACATCAACCATCAGGGGGGAACAAGGAGTTCCCTAGCGATGGAAGAAGTGACCAAAATCATTCTATGGGCGGAGTCTCACTCCTGCCACCTGTCTGCTATCCACATCCCAGGAGTGGAAAATTGGGAAGCGGATTTTCTGAGTCGTCAGACATTACATCCGGGGGAGTGGGAACTCCATCCGGAAATCTTTGCCCAAGTCACTCAGCTGTGGGGCATTCCAGACATGGATCTGATGGCCTCTCGTCAGAACTTCAAAGTTCCTTGCTACGGGTCCAGATCCAGGGATCCCAAGGCGGCTCTAGTGGATGCACTAGTAGCACCTTGGACCTTCAAACTAGCTTATGTGTTCCCGCCGTTTCCTCTCATCCCCAGGCTGGTAGCCAGGATCAATCAGGAGAGGGCGTCGGTGATCTTGATAGCTCCTGCGTGGCCACGCAGGACTTGGTATGCAGATCTGGTGAATATGTCATCGGCTCCACCTTGGAAGCTACCTTTGAGACGAGACCTGCTTGTTCAGGGTCCGTTCGAACATCCGAATCTGGTTTCACTCCAGCTGACTGCTTGGAGATTGAACGCTTGATCTTATCGAAGCGAGGGTTCTCAGATTCTGTTATCGATACTCTTGTTCAGGCCAGAAAGCCTGTAACTAGAAAGATTTACCACAAAATTTGGAAAAAATATATCTGTTGGTGTGAATCTAAAGGATTCCCTTGGGACAAGGTTAAGATTCCTAAGATTTTATCCTTCCTTCAAGAAGGATTGGAAAAAGGATTATCTGCAAGTTCCCTGAAGGGACAGATTTCTGCCTTGTCTGTGTTACTTCACAAAAAGCTGGCAGCTGTGCCAGATGTTCAAGCTTTTGTTCAGGCTCTGGTTAGAATTAAGCCTGTTTACAAACCTTTGACTCCTCCTTGGAGTCTCAATTTAGTTCTTTCAGTTCTTCAGGGGGTTCCGTTTGAACCCTTACATTCCGTTGATATTAAGTTATTATCTTGGAAAGTTTTGTTTTTAGTTGCAATTTCTTCTGCTAGAAGAGTTTCAGAATTATCTGCTCTGCAGTGTTCTCCTCCTTATCTGGTGTTCCATGCAGATAAGGTGGTTTTACGTACTAAACCTGGTTTTCTTCCAAAAGTTGTTTCTAACAAAAACATTAACCAGGAGATTATCGTACCTTCTCTGTGTCCGAAACCAGTTTCAAAGAAGGAACGTTTGTTGCACAATTTGGATGTTGTTCGCGCTCTAAAATTCTATTTAGATGCTACAAAGGATTTTAGACAAACATCTTCCTTGTTTGTTGTTTATTCCGGTAAAAGGAGAGGTCAAAAAGCAACTTCTACCTCTCTCTCTTTTTGGATTAAAAGCATCATCAGATTGGCTTACGAGACTGCTGGACGGCAGCCTCCCGAAAGAATCACAGCTCATTCCACTAGGGCTGTGGCTTCCACATGGGCCTTCAAGAACGAGGCTTCTGTTGATCAGATATGTAGGGCAGCGACTTGGTCTTCACTGCACACTTTTACCAAATTTTACAAGTTTGATACTTTTGCTTCTTCTGAGGCTATTTTTGGGAGAAAGGTTTTGCAAGCCGTGGTGCCTTCCATTTAGGTGACCTGATTTGCTCCCTCCCTTCATCCGTGTCCTAAAGCTTTGGTATTGGTTCCCACAAGTAAGGATGACGCCGTGGACCGGACACACCTATGTTGGAGAAAACAGAATTTATGTTTACCTGATAAATTACTTTCTCCAACGGTGTGTCCGGTCCACGGCCCGCCCTGGTTTTTTTAATCAGGTCTGATATTTTATTTTCTTTAACTACAGTCACCACGGTACCATATGGTTTCTCCTATGCAAATATTCCTCCTTAACGTCGGTCGAATGACTGGGGTAGGCGGAGCCTAGGAGGGATCATGTGACCAGCTTTGCTGGGCTCTTTGCCATTTCCTGTTGGGGAAGAGAATATCCCACAAGTAAGGATGACGCCGTGGACCGGACACACCGTTGGAGAAAGTAATTTATCAGGTAAACATAAATTCTGTTTTCTGAAATTACGGGTGGAAAGGGGTCCTTTCTACCACAAGACAAGAAGAATAGACCTAAAGGACGTCTAGAGTAATTTTCGTTCCTTTCGTAACTTCAAAGGTCAAAAGTCTTCCTCTCCCTCCTCTAAGCAGGAGCAGTTCAAGTCTTGTTGGAAACCCAATCAGTCTTGTAACAAGGGAAAGCAATCAAAGAAGCCCTCTGCTGAGACTAAATCTGCATGAAGGGTCGGCCCCCGGGCCGGGATCGGATCTAGTGGGGGGGCAGACTTCCCTTGTTTCGTCTAGCATGGATACAAGATGTCCCAGATCCTTGGGTTTTGGACATAGTATCTCAGGGGTACAAAACATAATTCAAATCTTGTCCTCCCAAGGGCAGATTTCTCCTCTCAAGGTTATCTGTGGATCAGGTAAAAAGAGAGGCATTAAGGGTTGCAGATTCAGGAGAAGGGTAGCAGATTCAGGAGAAATTTGAGGAAGCATTTTTTTACAGAAAGGTGGTGGATTCATGGAACAAACTTCCATTTGAGGTGGTAAACACAAAGACTGTAAAGTAATTAAAAAATGCCTGGGACATGCTTAAGGCTATCCTAAGGAAAAGTAACATGTAATAAATGGTAGACTTGATGGGTCTTAAGGTGCGTTCAGGACCTTTCCTCCCTGGGAGTGATAGTTCCAGTAAGAGAACAGGGTCTAGGATTTTATTCAAATCTGTTTGTTGTTCCCAAAAAAGAAGGAACTTTTCATCCCATTTTAGACCTAAAGTGTCTCAACAAGTTTCTCCGGGTTCCGTCCTTCAAAATGGAAACCATTTGTTCCATTCTTCCTTTGGTCCAAGAGGGTCAGTTCATGATGACCATAGACCTGAAGGACACGTATCTTCATGTTCTCATCCACAGGGATCATTACCAGTTCCTGAGATTTGCTTTTCTAGACAAGCATTTTCAGTTTGTTGCTCTTCCGTTTGGCCTTGCTACAGCTCCCAGAATCTTCTCAAAGCTTCTGGGGGCTCTCTTGGCAGTTGTCAGGTCTCAGAGAATTGCGATGGGACCTTTCCTGGACAACATATTGGTCCAGGCGCCATCTTTTCAACAAGCAAACTCTCATACAGAGATCTTGTTGTCTTTTTTATGTTCCCACGGATGGAAAGTGAATCTGGAGAATAATTCCCTTGTTCCAGCTACAAGGGTGGTTTTCTTAGGGACCATCATCGATTCCCTATCTATGAAGATTTTTCTAAGGGAGGTCAGAAGATCCAAGCTTAAAGTTTGCAATCATTTTAAGCTTCTGCACTTTTAGCAACGCCTGCTCTGTTCTAGTTATCTGAAGCCATTTCTGTCGTACAAATGACCTCTGCATACACTGCCCTCTAACTTCCTTTTCAGCTATTCCTTGTTCACTTTATGTTCACTGATAATGAATTAGAGCATGTCGTTTTTCTACTATAGAGTCCCTTTAATGTCCATTAAAAGTGCACTTAAAGGGACACTGAACCCAAATTTTTTCTTTCATGAGTCAGATGGAGCATGCAATTTTAAGCAACTTTCTAATTTACTCCTATTATAAATTTTTATTCATTCACTTGCTATCTTTATTTGAAAAGCAAGAATGTAAGTTTAGAAGCTGGCCCATTTTTGGTTCACAACCTGGGTTGTGCTTGCTTATCTTTGGCTAAATGCACCCATCAATAAGTGCTGTCCAGAGTACTGAACTATAAATTGGCTGGCTCCTTAACTTAGATGCCTTCTTTTTCAAATAAAGATAGCAAAAGAACGAAAAAAATGATAAAAGGAGTAAATTAGTAAGTTGCTTAAAATTGCATGCTCTATCTGAATCATGAAAGAAAAAAAATTGGGTTTAATATCTCATTTTTCAATTTTCATACCCTTAAGGACCAGGGCTATTTTTACATTTCTGCAGTGTTTGTGCTGTAATTTTCCTCTTACTCATTTACTGTACCCACACATATTATATAACGTTTTTCTTGCCATTAAATGGACTTTCTAAAGATACCATTATTTTAATCATATATAATTTACTATAATTTTGATTTATAAAATGATGAAAAAATGGAAAAAACACACTTTTTCTAACTTTGACTCCCAAAATCTGTTACACATCTACAACCACCAAAAAACACCCATGCTAAATAGTTTCTAAATTTTGTTCTGAGTTTAGAGATACACTTTAGATTTAAAGTGACAGTGTCAGTTTTCAAAATATTTATTTTTTCTTGTCATTCCTGTATCTCTGGGAATTCTTCAAGCTATGGACATGGAGCAGGAGTCTGTTCCTATGGACAAATGTTTATTGTGTCTAGAGACCCAAATTGTGTTACCTATGCAATTTTGTTCCTCATGTCTAGATAAGACTTTGAAATGTAAAGATACATTTCTTTTTTCTGAGCCTTATGTTTCTCAGATGATGCTGTTCAGGCAATGCCACAGCTTTCTCCTCAAACGTCCCAAGCCTCAATGGCGTCACATACAGTGCCCTGCAGTTCCTCCCAGCGTCCTGGAGGAGTTTATTTGCCATCAGATTTTGCTGCACAGATATCCTCTGCGTTATCTGCGGCATTATCTGCTTTTCCTATGTTGGGAAAACGCAAAAGGAAATCTAAACATTTGTGAGACGGTAAGGTGTCTGTCCCATCTGCTGCCGTGAAGGTGGACCTCCCTCATAAGTCTGATGAGGAGGATACTTCGGTAGCATCTGAGGGTGATATCCCAGATTCTGACAGTATAATTCCTTTGTCTAATTCTGAAGAGGTAAACTTCAGATTTAAGCTTGAACACCTCAGTTTACTGCTAAAGGAGGTTTTGGCTACTTTGGACAACTCTGACGCTTCTGTCGTTGTCCACCCTAAGAAATCTAGTAAACTTAACAAATACTATGATGTTCCTTCCGCTGTGGAAGTATTTCCTGTTCCAGACCGTGTGTCAGAGATCATTGCACAGGATGGTATAAACCTGGGATACCTTTCTCCCCGTGTCCCGTTTTTAAAAAGATGTTTCCTGTTGCTGACTTCATTCGGGACTCATGGCGCACAGTTACTAAAGTAGAAGGGGCTATTTCTACTCTGGCTAAGAGAACCACGATTCCTTTGAGGATAGCTGTTCTTTTAAGGATCCCATGGACAAAAAGCTGGAGGCCTATTTAAAGAAAATGTATGTTCATCAGGGTCTACAATGGCAATCTGCAGTTTGTATTGCCACAGTAGCAAGTGCAGCATCTTATTGGTGCAATAGCCTGTCCGAACTGATTTTAGAGGATACTCCGTTGGAGGAATTCCAAGATAGGATTAAGGCTCTGAAACTAGCCAATGCCTTTATCTCGGATGCTAACATGCAAGTCATTAGACTGGGAGCCAAGATGTCTGGCTTCACTGTCCTAGCCCGCAGGGCCCTGTGGCTTAAACCATTGTCAACTGATGTTACCTCCAAGTCCAAGCTCCTATCGCTACCTTACAAGGGTAAGACCCTGTTTGGTCCTGGTCTGGCGGAGATAATTTCTGAAATTACGGGTGGAAAGGGGTCCTTTCTACCACAAGACAAGAAGAATAGACCTAAAGGACGTCTAGAGTAATTTTCGTTCCTTTCGTAACTTCAAAGGTCAAAAGTCTTCCTCTCCCTCCTCTAAGCAGGAGCAGTTCAAGTCTTGTTGGAAACCCAATCAGTCTTGTAACAAGGGAAAGCAATCAAAGAAGCCCTCTGCTGAGACTAAATCTGCATGAAGGGTCGGCCCCCGGTCCAGGATCGGATCTAGTGGGGGGGCAGACTTCCCTTGTTTCGTCTAGCATGGATACAAGATGTCCCAGATCCTTGGGTTTTGGACATAGTATCTCAGGGGTACAAAACATAATTCAAATCTTGTCCTCCCAAGGGCAGATTTCTCCTCTCAAGGTTATCTGTGGATCAGGTAAAAAGAGAGGCATTAAGGGTTGCAGATTCAGGAGAAGGGTAGCAGATTCAGGAGAAATTTGAGGAAGCATTTTTTTACAGAAAGGTGGTGGATTCATGGAACAAACTTCCATTTGAGGTGGTAAACACAAAGACTGTAAAGTAATTAAAAAATGCCTGGGACATGCTTAAGGCTATCCTAAGGAAAAGTAACATGTAATAAATGGTAGACTTGATGGGTCTTAAGGTGCGTTCAGGACCTTTCCTCCCTGGGAGTGATAGTTCCAGTAAGAGAACAGGGTCTAGGATTTTATTCAAATCTGTTTGTTGTTCCCAAAAAAGAAGGAACTTTTCATCCCATTTTAGACCTAAAGTGTCTCAACAAGTTTCTCCGTGTTCCGTCCTTCAAAATGGAAACCATTCGTTCCATTCTTCCTTTGGTCCAAGAGGGTCAGTTCATGATGACCATAGACCTGAAGGACACGTATCTTCATGTTCTCATCCACAGGGATCATTACCAGTTCCTGAGATTTGCTTTTCTAGACAAGCATTTTCAGTTTGTTGCTCTTCCGTTTGGCCTTGCTACAGCTCCCAGAATCTTCTCAAAGCTTCTGGGGGCTCTCTTGGCAGTTGTCAGGTCTCAGAGAATTGCGATGGGACCTTTCCTGGACAACATATTGGTCCAGGCGCCATCTTTTCAACAAGCAAACTCTCATACAGAGATCTTGTTGTCTTTTTTTATGTTCCCACGGATGGAAAGTGAATCTGGAGAATAATTCCCTTGTTCCAGCTACAAGGGTGGTTTTCTTAGGGACCATCATCGATTCCCTATCTATGAAGATTTTTCTAAGGGAGGTCAGAAGATCCAAGCTTCTCTCTGCTTGCCTTTCTCTTCAGTCTACTGTTCGGCCATCAGTAGCTCAATGCATGGAGGTAATTGGTCTGATGGTCGCTTCCATGGACATCATTCCATTTGCTCGATTCCATTTGAGAGCTCTGCAATTATGCACGCTCAGACAATGGAACGGAGACCATTCGGATCTGTCTCAGAGAATAGATCTGGACCAGTTGACAAGAGACTCTCTCTTGTGGTGGATTTCTCAGGATCTTCTGTCTCAGAGCACATGCTTCCAGAAACCCTCCTGGGTGATTGTGACGACAGATGCCAGCCTGCTAGGCTGGAGAGCAGTCTGGGACTCATTAAAGGCTCAGGGCCTATGGACTCGGGAGGAGTCTTCTCTCCCCATAAACATCTTGGAGTTGAGAGCAATCTTCAATGCTCTGATGGCCTGGCCTCAGTTGTCCTTAGCCCGGTTTATCAGGTTCCAGTCGGACAACATCACCTCAGTGGCTTACATCAACCACCAGGGAGGAACTCAGAGTTCCTTGGCCATGAAGGAGGTGACTCGGATTATTCAGTGGGCGGAAGCTCACAATTGTCTTCTATCTGCCATCCACATTCCAGGAGTGGACAACTGGGAGGCAGATTTCCTGAGCAGATAGACCTTTCATCCCGGGAAATGGGCTCTCCAGGTTAACCTTTAAGTGGGGGGTGCCAGAGTTGGATCTGATGGCGTCTCGTCAGAACGCAACGCTTCCAAGGTACGGTTCAAGGTCAAAAGATCTTCAGGCCACCCTGATAGATGCTCTGGCGGTTCCTTGGGACTTCGGTCTCGCATACCTGTTTCCTCCATTTGCGCTCCTTCTATGAGTCATTGCTCGTATCAAGCAGGAGAGAGCGTCTGTAATTCTAATAGCTCCTGCATGGCCTCGTAGGATCTGGTTCGCAGACCTAGTGAAGCTGTCATCTCTTCTTCCTTGAAGCTGACTGCATGGAGATTGAACGCTTAGTTCTGGCTAAGTGTGGGTTTTCTGAGTCAGTCATTGATACCATGCTTCAGGCTCGCAAGCCTGTTACTCATAAAATTTACCATAAGGTATGGCGCAAATACCTATATTGGTGTGAATAGAAGGGCTTCTCTTGGAGTAGGGTCAGGATTCCTAGAATTTTGTCTTTTCTCCAGGAAGGGCTGGAGAAAGGGTTGTCAGTCAGTCAGTTCTCTGAATAGTTAGTTTTCTGCATTATCTACTCTTTTACATAAGCATCTGGCGGTTGTGCCAGATGTTCATTCCTTTTGTCAGGCCCTGGTCAGAATCAGGCCTGTGTTTAAACCTGTTGCTCCTCCATGGAGCCTTAACCTAGTTCTTAGTTTTGCAGCAGGCTCCGTTTGAGCCAATGCATTCTGTAGATATTAAGTTGCTATCTTGGAAAGTTTTGTTTCTTATCGCTATTTTTTTCTGCTCGCAGAGTTTCTGAATTCTCGGCTCTAGAGTGCGATTCGCCTTACCTTATTTTTCATGCGGATAAGGCGGTCCTTCGTACTAAATTGGGGTTTCTTCCTAAGGTGGTTTTGGATAGAAATATTAATCAGGAAATTGTTGTTCCTTCTCTCTGTCCTAATCCTTCTTCTCAAAGGGTACGTCTGTTGCATAACTTGGATGTTGTGCACGCTCTTAAATTCTACCTACAGGCTACTAAGGATTTTCGCAAGTCTTCTGCCCTGTTTGTTTCTCAGGAAAGCGTAAGGGTCAGAAGGCCACTTCTACTTCTCTGTCTCTCTGGTTGAGAAGTATGATTTGTTTTGGTAATGAGACTTCTGAACAGCAGCCTCCTGAAAGAATTACGGATCATTCCACTAATGCTGTTTCCTCTTCTTGGGCTTTCAAGAATAAAGCTTCCGTGGAACAGATTTGCAAGGCGGCAACATGGTCCTCTCTGCATACTTTTTCCAAATTCTACAAATTTGGGCCTCTTTTGGGAGAAAGGTTATTAAAGCAGTGGTGCCTTCTGTTTAGGTCTGCCTGTCTTGTTCTCCCTCCCTGTTCATTCCGTGTCCTCTAGCTTGGGTATTGGTTCCCACTAGTAATTGGAATGACATTGTGGACTCTCCATGTCTTAGGAAAGAAAAGAAAATGTATGCTTTCCTGATACATTTCTTTCTTTCAGGACATGGAGAGTCCATGACCCCACCCTTCAGATTAGACAGTATTTTTTTGTTCAACCTCAGGCACCTCTACACCTTTTGTGTTATTTCCTTTTTCCATTTCCCTTTGGCTGAATGAGGGTTTATGGGTGAGGGAAGTGACACTTAACAGATTTGCTGTGGTGCTCTTTGCCTCCTCCTGCTGGCCAGGAATGAATATCCCACTTGTAATCGGAATGACATCGTGGATTCTCCATGTCTGGAATGAAAGAAATTTATCAGGTTAGCCTACATCCCCCCCCCCCCCCTCAAAATTAGCGATAGTTACATAACACTGATATCTGTCAGGAATCCCTGAATAACCCTTCACATGTGTATATATCTGTTTTTAGTAGACAACCCAGCCTGATTTCGGTATATTTTATGCCACCATTTCACCGCCAAATGCGATCGAATAAAAAAAATCGTTCACTTTTTCACAAACTTTAGCTTTCTCTTCTCTCCCCCACATCACAATTGTGACCGCCATCTTAAGTACTGGCAGAAAGTCTGCCAGTATAAAAATAAAGGTGTTTTTTTAAATATTTTATCTTTAGTGTAGGATCCCTCCCCTCTCCCCAAACAACTCTCGAAGCCGCCACCATCTTAGGCACTGGCAGCTGTCTGCCAGTACTCATTTACTACAAAATTAGCCCTTTTTTGGCTGAAAAAAACAAACAAACCCCATTTTCTGTAGTGTAGCTGCCCACCCTTAATACCCTGCCCACCGTTAATACCCTGCCCACCCTCCCAGATCCCTTCCCAAACATTTTTACTCGCTCCCTCTCCCTTCTTTGACTCCTGTGTGTTAATACTGAATGTAGCGTGCTCCCCCCCGCCTCCTTGCGTGCTCCACAAAGCACAGAGGGGACAGGATCTGGATATCCACCAGCGATGGGCCGCCCACCCGCCTCTCTTCTATGTCTCCCACCCACTAATCGCTGGCCGATGCATAGAGGGTCACAGAGTAGCTCTCTCTGCATTGGATGCCTAAAAAATGTTATTGCAGGATGCCGCAATATCGAGGCATCACTGCAATAACATGAATGCATACAGGGTACGTCCTTGGTCATTATGTGACAGTTTTTGTAGGACGTACCCTGTACGTCCTTGGTCCTTAAGGGGTTAAGCTATTTAAAGGGATAGAAAACCCAAACATTGTCTTTCATGATTCAGATAGAGAATACAATTTATAGAAAAGTTTCCAATTTACTTCTGTTATCAAATTTGCTTTGTTTCTCTGTTATTCTCTGAAGCACTACATGACAGGAAATAGAGCTGCCATCTAGTGCTCTTGCTAATCTATAGCATTGTAGTACTGCAGACACGTGCACACTCCTGAGCTTACCTTCCTGCTTTTCAACAAAGGATAACACGAAAACTAAGAAAATGTGATAATGTGTTTAAAATTGTATGTTCTGTCTGAATTATGAAAGAACATTTGTGGGTTTTATGTCCCTTTTTAAGTTTAGAAAAATGATTGTTTTTGTAATACTGCAGTTTCTTATATTTTAGAAAATCTCATGGGAATGTTGATATAATTTGTGCTGCTTGTATGATATATTGCACTCACAGCTCTAGGCAGCCCCTAGGCAAGCATGACCTGCCTTAGCTACTATAGCAAAGCTACTGTGAAATTATGGGATCATTTTATTGACAGCTTTGTATTATCTGTATCTTTTCCACACAATTACATAATGGATTTAGGGTTAGAGGGACAGTATACACCAAAAATGTTATTGTTTAAAAAGATAGATAATCCCTTTATTACTCATTCCCTAGTTTTGCATAACCAACACAGTTATAGTAATATACTTTTCACATCTGTGATTATCTTGTATCTAAGCCTCTGCAGACTGCTCCCTTATCTCAGTTCTTTTGACAGACATGCATTTTAGCCAATCAGTGCTGAATCATAAATAACTCCATATGAGTGAGCACAGTGTTATCTATATGACACACATGAACCAGCAGTGTCTAACTGTGAAAAACTGTCAAAATGGACTGAGATAAGAGGCAGCCTTCAAGGGCTTAGAACTTAGCAAAAGAGCCTACATAGGTTTTTTCAACAAAGTATAACAAGAGCAAAGCAAATTTTATGATAAAAGTAAATTGGAAACTTGTTTAAAATTGCTATCTGAATCGTGAAAGTTGAATTTTGACTAGACTGTCCCTTTTAAATTACACGGTCACACTCGTGTTTTTCAGAGTACGTGTATACTCTCCATGGGCGAGCTGAGGCGAATGCATAGGCGCATGGAAAGTAGTATTCGCCTTGTCTTTGATAAATCTTGCTCAATGTGTACTTTTGGTTTACTCTGCTGCTTACACAGGTGCCCAGTAAAATACAAAAACTAATGACTTTAATTCTTTAGATTATGCTGTTTACTAAGGTCACATGCTAACTATTCATGTTTAACCCCTTCCTGACCTTCCAATGTAAACAAATAAGTAAAAAAAATGAAATCACGCGATTGTTCATGCGATCACGTGATTTCAATTATGGGTCTGGGGGGAAGTGCCTATGACACTATGTCCAGCCCCCAATCCCATTTATTAAGCCGTTATTGCTTTAGGACAGCCAAATGGCTAGTATGTTTTATGCCGTCCTGACGGCGCTAAAGCCCAGAGCATAGGTTATTCAGTGCGCATAGCTGAAGTCCTGCTTGTATGCTACAACACAATGCATCCCTAAGCAAGACATGCCATACGCATGCATTTACCAATACCAGTAGTTAGAAAGGGACAGTAATACACAAAATTCATGCTCTAACAAATCAGTGCTTTTTATTTTTGCATTAGATGATTCCTTTAATGTAAGGCTGATGGCAACTTTTTTCTATACAACTGGTCATATTTTTTTTATCATGAGCAAGTATATACTTTTAATTGATGAGATGAGCAGGACATGCACTCATATAGATGCAAAATATATTTTAATCCTTTTGATTCCAGGCACCTTTTTATTCTTGTATGTGATTAAACATGTGTTATGTTCCTTTGCCTTTCCTGCCTTACAGAAGAGTTTAGTACAAGGAACTTAATAAAGTCATTTGTTTAATATCCTGTTTACGATCGATTAATTGCTTAGCAGATGGAAAATATGTCTGTTTAGTTTGGATTGACTTCAAGAGTTTGATCAATTTGCCACATTTACTTAAAGGGACATGAAACCCAAACATTTTCTTTCGTGAGTCAGATAAAGCATGCAATTTTAAACAACTTTCTAATTTTATTCTTTTATCAAATTTTACTCGTTCTCTTGGTATTTTTATTTGAAAAAAGCAGGAATGTAAGCTTAGGGGCCAGCCCTGATTGGTGGCAACATTTAAAATTGCATGCTCTATCTGAATCATGAAAGAAAACATTTTGGGTTTCATATCCCTTTACATTTCTTTAATTTCATATAAGGGCTAACGTTGGCACTGTTTCTGTATGTATGGAAATGTGTAAAATTAACAAAAAAGCTAGAAGCCATAGTTAGGAATTTGTTAAATTTTGCCATAAATTATATGAATACTAAATGTGTCGGACACTAATTCTGATGTGTTTTTCATGATCTGAATTTCCGTTTCAACAGCAGAATTGGGATTTGAACTTGGGGCTGTCAACTGAATAAAATCTATTAGCTCAAAATAAGTAGTAAGGTTTGTAAATTTATGAAAAAGAGATATAAGGTCACACACATAAAAAATGCTTAAAGGGACATACTACTCATATGCTAAATCACTTGAAACTGGTGCAGTATAACTATAAAAAGCAGACAGGAAAATATCACCTGAGCATCTCTATGTAAAAAAGGAAGATATTTTACCTCACAATTTCCTCAGCTTAGCAGAGTAAGTTTTGTGTAAAAAGTTATACTCGCTGCAGCCCAGCTGCAGGTAAAAAAAAATAAAAATGAAGAAATGAACAGCAGCCAATCAGCATCAGCAGTGCTGAGGTCATGAACTCTTTTACTGTGATCTCATGAGATTTTACTTAACTCTCATGAGATTTCATTGTAAACTTCCTTACAGAGAATAGGGAAATAACATGAGAGTGCACAAGGCTCATCCCTTCGGCTGTCACGGGACAGACATACTGATTTGCTGCTTAGAAGTCCTTTACAATGGGATGTGGCTACTGAGAAACTTTTGAGGTAAAATATCTTTCTTTTTTACATAGAGATGCTCAGGTGATATTTTCTAGTCAGCTTTTTACAGCTATACTGCATCACTTTCAAGTGTTTAAACAGTATTATGGCCCTTTAATTACTCTTACGAAAATGTAATCTACTCTGTTTTTGGTAGAGTCATTTCTCTTGTAAGGTGTATCCAGTCCACGGATTCATCCATTACTTGTGGGATATTCTCCTTCGCAACAGGAAGCTGCAAGAGGATAACCCACAGCAGAGCTGTCTATATAGCTCCTCCCCTAACTGCAACTCCCATTCATACTCTTGCAGCTCTCGACAAGAAAGGAAGTATCAAGAAAGATGTGGTGAATTAGTGTAGTTTATCTTCAATCAAAAGTTTGTTATTTTTAAACGGTACCGGCGTTGTACTGTTTTTACCTCAGGCAGAAATTAGAAGAAGAGTTTTGCCCGAGGTTTTTGATGATCTTAGCAGGTTGTAACTAAGGTCCACTGCTGTTCTCAAACATAACTGAAGAGTATGGGAAAACTTCTGCTGGGGGAACGGCCTGCAGAATTAACTGCTCTGAGGTATGTTCAGTATATTTTTTTCTAGAGAGATGATAAGGTCTAGAAAATGCTGACAGTGCCTGATATATTTAAGGTAAGCCTGATTACAGTGATTTAACAAACGACTGGGATCATGCTTGCAGTAAAGGGTAATATTCATGTTACTTGCTCTTATTACTTAGTATGTAAAACGTTTGCATGACATATAAAAAACGTTTTTTACTGAGGGTGATAAATCTTTATTTGAGGCCTAGTTTTCCACATGGCTGACTAGATTTCTCCTAGGAGTAGTTATTATGGCCCTTTCACTTTGAGTGCATGGTGGGAGGGGCCTATTTTCGCGCTCTAATTGCGCAGTAGTTTTTACATTCTGAGACATCCAGCTTCCCTGAAGGAGTCCCCTGACATATTGGACCTCTGTAAAGGGTTTTTGTGCCTCCAAAAGTCGTTTTATGGGCAGGTAGGAGCCACAGTAGAGCTGTGGCAGTTTGCTTGTGACTGTTTATAACGGTTTTACCGTTTTTTTTGCTTCGTTTTTGAGCCTGAGGGGTTAATTATCCATTTGCAAGTGGGTGCAATGCTATTTTAGTCTATTATACACACTGTAAAAATTTCGTAGAGTTTACTGCTTTTTTTCACTGTTTTGCAGTTTATGTGTTTGTTCTTTTCCCTTAAAAGCATAGTACCGTTTTTTATATTCTGCTTTTTCACATTTATTAAAGTGTTTTCCAAGCTTGCTGGTCTCATTACTAGTCTGTTAAACATGTCTGACATAGAGGAAACTCCTTGTTCATTATGTTTAGAAGCCATTGTGGAACCCCCTCTTAGAATGTGTACCAAATGCACTGATCTTACTATAAATTTTAAAGACCATATTCTGGCTTTAAAAGATTTATCACCAGAGGAAATTGACAAGGGGGAAGTTATGCCGACTAACTCTCCCCACGTGTCAGAGCCTATAACTCCCGCTCAAGGGACGCCAAGTACATCTAGCGCGCCCATTGCGTATACTTTACAAGACATGGCGGCAGTTATGAATCATACCCTTACAGAGGTATTGTCCAAACTGCCAGGGTTACAAGGAAAGCGAGACAGCTCTGGGGCTAGAACAAATACAGAGCTCTCTGACGCTTTAGTAGCTATGTCTGATATACCCTCACAATATGCAGAAGCCGAAGCAGGAGAGCTTCTATCTGTGGGGGATTTTTCTGATTCAGGGAAGACACTTCAACCTGATTCTGATATGTCTGCATTTAAATTTAAGCTTGAACACCTCCGCGTGTTGCTCAGGGAGGTTTTAGCAACTCTGGATGACTGTGACGCCATTGTAGTCCCAGAGAAATTGTGTAAATTGGATAAATACTATGCAGTGCCTGTTTACACTGATGTTTTTCCAATCCCTAAGAGGTTTTCAGAAATTATTACTAAGGAATGGGATAGACCAGGTGTACCGTTCTCTCCCCCTCCTGTTTTTAAAAAAGATGTTTCCTATAGATGCCGCTACACGGGACTTGTGGCAAACGGTCCCTAAGGTGGAGGGAGCAGTCTCTACCCTAGCGAAGCGTACAACTATCCCTGTCGAGGACAGTTGTGCTTTTCTAGATCCAATGGAAAAAAATTAGAGGGTTACCTTAAGAAAAATTTTATTCAACAAGGTTTTATTCTCCAGCCCCTTGCATGCATTGCCCCTGTCACTGCTGCTGCGGCCTTCTGGTTTGAGTCTCTAGAAGAGGCTCTACAGGTAGAAACCCCATTGGATGATATCCTTGACAAGCTTAAAGCTCTTAAGCTAGCCAATTAATTTGTTTCTGACGCCGTTGTTCATTTAACCAAGCTAACGGCTAAAAACTCAGATTTTGCTATTCAGGCGCGTAGGGCGCTATGGCTCAAATCCTGGTCAGCTGACGTTACTTCAAAGTCTAAGCTTCTCAACATTCCCTTCAAGGGGCAGACCCTATTCTGGCCTAGACTGAAGGAGATCATTTCTGATATTACTGGAGGAAAAGGTAACGCCCTTCTTCAGGATCGGTCCAACAAATTAAGGACCAAACAGACTAATTTTCGTTCCTTACGAAACTTCAAGAGTGGCGCAGCTTCAACTTCCTCTAATACAAAACAAGAGGGAAATTTTGCCCAGTCCAAGCCGGTCTGGAGACCTAACCAGGCTTGGAACAAAGGAAAGCAGGCCAAAAAACCTGCTGCTGCCTCTAAAACAGCATGAAGGATCAGCCCCCGATCCGGAAACGGATCTAGTAGGGGGCAGACTTTCTCTCGTCGCCCAGGCTTGGGCAAGAGATGTCCAGGATCCCTGGGCATTGGAAATTGTGTCCCAGGGATATCTTCTGGATTTCAAAGCTTCTTCCCCAAAAGGGAGATTTCATCTCTCACAATTATCTGCAAACCAGATAAAGAGAGAGGCATTCTTACATTGTGTTCAAGACCTCCTAGTTATGGGAGTGATCCACCCAGTTCCAAAGGAGGAACAGGGGCAAGGCTTCTATTCAAATCTGTTTGTAGTTCCCAAGAAAGAGGGAACTTTCAGACCAATCTGAGATCTCAAGATCCTAAACAAATTTCTCAGGGTCCCATCCTTCAAGATGCAGACTATTCGAACCATCCTACCTATGATCCAGGAGGGTCAATATATGACTACCGTGGACTTAAAGGATGCTTATCTTCAAATTCCGATACACAGAGATCATCATCGGTTTCTCAGGTTCGCCTTCCTAGACAGGCACTACCAGTTTGTGGCTCTTCCTTTTGGGTTAACTACGGCACCAAGAATCTTTACGAAAGTTCTAGGGTCACTCCTAGCGGTCCTAAGGCCGCGGGGTATAGCAGTAGCCCTTTACCTAGACGACATTCTGATACAGGCGTCGAATTTTCAAATCGTCATGTCCCATACGGACATTGTTCTGGCTTTCCTGAGGTCTCATGGGTGAAAGGTGAACGAAGAAAAGAGTTCTCTATCCCCTCTCACAAGAGTTTCCTTCCTAGGAACTCTGATAGATTCTGTAGAAATGAAGATTTACCTGACAGAGGCCAGGTTGTCAAAACTTCTAAATTCCTGCCGTGTTCTTTATTCTACTTCTCGCCCTTCAGTGGCTTAGTGTATGGAAGTAATCGGCTTAATGGTAGCGGCAATGGACATAGTGCCGTTTGCCCGCCTACATCTCAGACCGCTGCAACTTTGCATGCTCAGTCAGTGGAATGGGGATTACACAGATTTGCCCCCTCTACTAAATCTGGATCAAGAGACCAGGGATTCTCTTCTCTGGTGGCTATCTCGGGTCCATCTGTCCAAGGTTATGACCTTCCGCAGGCCAGATTGGACAAAAGTAACGACAGATGCCAGCCTTCTAGGCTGGGGTGCAGTCTGGAACTCCCTGAAGGCTCAGGGCTCGTTGACTCAGGAGGAGGCACTCTTTCCGATAAACATTCTGGACCTAAGAGCGATATTCAATGCTCTTCAAGCTTGGCCTCAGCTTGCTGCGGTCAGGTTCATCAGATTTCAGTCGGACAATATCACGACTGTAGCCTACATCAACCATCAAGGGGGAACAAGGAGTTCCCTAGCAATGTTGGAGGTTTCAAAAATAATTCTATGGGCAGAGGTTCACTCTTGCCACCTATCAGCTATCCATATCCCAGGAGTAGAGAACTGGGAGGCAGATTTTCTAAGTCGGCAGACTTTTCATCCGGGGGAGTGGGAACTCCATCCGGAGGTATTTGCACAGTTGATTCAACTTTGGGGCAAGCCAGAACTGGATCTCATTGCGTCTCGTCAGAACGCCAAGCTTCATTGTTACGGATCCAGGTCCAGGGATCCCAAGGCAGCGCTGATAGATGCTCTAGCTTATGTGTTTCCACCGTTTCCTCTTCTCCCTCATCTGATTGCCAAGATCAAGCAGGAGAGAGCTACAGTGATTTTGACAGATCTGGTGGACATGTCATCCCTTCCACCATGGACTATGTCGCTGAGGCAGGACCTTCTACTTCAGGGTCCTTTCAACCATCCAAATCTAATTTCTCTGCGTCTGACTGCTTGGAGATTGAACGCTTGATTTTATCAAAGCGTGGTTTCTCTGAGTGGGTCATTGACACCTTAATTCAGGCTCGAAAGCCGGTCACTAGGAAAATCTATCATAAGATATGGTGTAGATATCTTCATTGGTGTGAATCCAAAGGTTACTCATGGAGTAAGGTCAGGATTCCTAGGATATTATCTTTTATCCAAGAAGGGTTGGAGAAGGGATTGTCAGCTAGTTCCTTAAAGGGACAGATTTCTGCTCTGTCTATTCTTTTGCACAAGCGTCTGGCCGATACTCCAGATGTTCAGGCGTTTTGTCAGGCTTTAGTTAGAATCAAGCCTGTGTTTAAACCTGTTGCTCCACCATGGAGTTTAAATTTAGTTCTTAAGGTTCTGCAAGGGGTTCCGTTTGAACCTTTGCATTCCATAGATATTAAACTTTTGTCTTGGAAAGTTCTGTTTTTAGTAGCTATCTCCTCGGCTCGAAGAGTTTCAGAGTTATCTGCTTTACAATGTGATTCCGCTTATCTCATTTTCCATGCAGATAATGTAGTGTTACGTACCAAACCTGGTTTTCTTCCTAAGGTGGTATCTAATAAAAATATCAATCAGGAGATTGTTGTTCCTTCACTATGTCCTAATCCTTCTTCAAAGAAGGAACGTCTATTACACAATCTTGATGTGGTTCGTGCTTTAAAATTTTATTTACAAGCTACGAAGGATTTTCGTCAAATATCTGCTTTGTTTGTGTTCTACTCTGGACAGAGGAGAGGCCAAAAGGCAACTTCTCTTTCTTTTTGGCTAAGAAGTATAATCCGCTTAGCTTATGAGACTGCTGGCCAGCAGCCTCCTGAAAGAATTACAGCTCATTCCACTAGAGCGGTAGCTTCCACATGGGCTTTTAAGAATGAGGCTTCTGTTGAACAGATTTGTAAGGCAGCGACTTGGTCTTCGCTTCATACTTTTTCTAAATTCTACAAATTTGATACTTTTGCTTCTTCGGAGGCTATTTTTGGGAGAAAGGTCTTACAGGCAGTGGTGCCTTCCGTTTAAGCGCCTGCCTTGTATCTCCCTTCATCCGTGTCCTATAGCTTTGGTATTAGTATCGCACAAGTAATGGATGAATCCGTGGACTGGATACACCTTACAAGAGAAAACAAAATTTATGCTTACCTGATAAATTTATTTCTCTTGAGGTGTATCCAGTCCATGGCCCGCCCTGTCATTTTAAGGCAGGTGTTTTTTATTTTTAAACTACAGTCACCACTGCACCCTATAGTTTCTCCTTTCTCTTGCTTGTATTCGGTCGAATGACTGGGAGTGGCAGTTAGGGGAGGAGCTATATAGACAGCTCTGCTGTGGATGATCCTCTTGCAGCTTCCTGTTGGGAAGGAGAATATCCCACAAGTAATGGATGAATCCGTGGACTGGATACACCACACCACAAGATGATAAATAAATTTATCAAGTAAGCATAAATTTTGTTTTCTCTTGTTAAGTGTATCCAGTCCACGGATCATCCATTACTTGTGGGATATTCTCCTTCCCAACAGGAAGTTGCAAGAGGATCACCCACAGCAGAGCTGCTATATAGCTCCTCCCCTCACTGCCATATCCAGTCATTCTCTTGCAACTCTCAACAAAGATGGACGTAGTAAGAGGAGAGTGGTGTATTATAGTTAGTTTTTTAACTTCAATCAAAAGTTTGTTATTTTTAAATGGTACCGGAGTGTACTGTTTCATCATCTCAGGCAGCATTAGAAGAAGAATCTGCCTGTGATTTCTATGATCTTAGCAGAAGTAACTAAGATCCACTGCCGTTCTCACATATTCTGAGGAGTGAGGTAACTTCAGAGGGGGAATGGCGTTCAGGTTTTCCTGCAATAAGGTATGTGCAGTTAACATATTTCTAGGGATGGAATTTCAGGGAAAAATGCTGCTGATACCGGATTAATGTAAGTTAAGCCTAAATGCAGTGATTTAATAGCGACTGGTATAAGGCTTATTAACAGAGATACATACTCTTATAAAAATGTAATATAAAACGTTTGCTGGCATGTTAATCGTTTTTATATATGTTTGGTGACAAAACTTATTGGGGCCTAGTTTTTTTCCACATGGCTGGCTTGATTTTTGCCTGGAAACAGTTTCCTGAGGCTTTCCACTGTTGTAATATTAGTGGGAGGGGCCTATTTTAGCGCTTTTCTGCACAGCTAGAATTACAGACTGAGACACTCAGCTTCCTTCTGCATGATACAGGACATCTCTGAAGGGCTCAAAAGGCTTCAAAAGTCGTGTTTGAGGAGGGTAACAACCACAGTAGACTGTGGCAGTTGTTGTGACTGTTTAAAAACGTTTTTGTCATTTATTATTCCGTTTTTGGTATTAAGGGGTTAATCATCCATTTGCAAGTGGGTGCAATGCTCTGCTGACTTGTTACATACACTGTAAAAATTTCGTTAGTGTAACTGCCTTTTTTCACTGTTATTTCAAATTTTGTCAAAATTTGTTTCTCTTAAAGGCACAGTAACGTTTTTTATATTGCTTGTTAACTTGCTTTAAAGTGTTTTCCAAGCTTGCTAGTCTCATTGCTAGTCTGTACAAACATATCTGAAACAGAGGATACTTGTTCATTATGTTTAAAAGCCATGGTGGAGCCCCATAGGAGAATGTGTACTAAATGTATTGATTTCAACTTAAACAGTAAAGATCAGTCTTTATCTATAAAAGAATTGTCACCAGAGGGGTCTGTCGAGGGGGAAGTTATGCCGACTAACTCTCCCCACGTGTCGGACCCTTCGCCTCCCGCTCAAGGGACGCACGCTAATATGGCACCAAGTACATCATAGCGATTACTTTGCAGGACATGGCTGCAATCATGAATAATACCCTGTCAGAGGTATTATCCAGATTTCCTGAATTGAGAGGCAAGCGCGATAGCTCTGGGGTTAGACGAGATACAGAGTGCGTAGATGCTGTAAGAGCCATGTCTGATACTGCGTCACAATATGCAGAACCTGAGGACGGAGAGCTTCAGTCTGTGGGTGACGTCTCTGAATCGGGGAGACCTGATTCAGAGATTTCTAATTTTAAATTTAAGCTTGAGAACCTCCGTGTATTGCTTGGGGAGGTATTAGCTGCTCTGAATGACTGTGACACAATTGCAGTGCCAGAGAAATTGTGTAGGCTGGATAAATACTATGCAGTGCCGGTGAGTACTGATGTTTTTCCAATACCTAAAAGGCTTACAGAAATTATTAGTAAGGAGTGGGATAGGCCCGGTGTGCCTTTTTTCCCACCTCCTATATTTAGAAAAATGTTTCCAATAGATGCCACTACACGGGACTTATGGCAGACAGTCCCTAAGGTGGAGGGAGCAGTTTCTACTTTAGCAAAGCGTACCACTATCCCGGTTGAGGACAGTTGTGCTTTTTCAGATCCAATGGATAAAAAATTAGAGGGTTACCTTAAGAAAATGTTTATTCAACAAGGTTTTATTTTACAGCCCCTTGCATGCATTGCGCCTGTCACTGCTGCGGCGGCATTCTGGTTTGAGGACCTGGAAGAGGCCATCCATACAGCTCCATTGACTGAAATTGTTGACAAGCTTAGAACTCTTAAGCTAGCTAACTCATTTGTTTCTGATGCCATTGTTCATTTGACTAAACTAACGGCTAAGAATTCCGGATTCGCCATCCAGGCGCGTAGGGCGCTATGGCTCAAATCCTGGTCAGCTGATGTGACTTCAAAGTCTAAATTACTCAACATTCCTTTCAAGGGGCAGACCTTATTCGGGCCTGGTTTGAAAGAAATTATTGCTGACATTACTGGAGGTAAGGGTCATACCCTTCCTCAAGACAGGGCCAAATCAAAGGCCAAACAGTCTAATTTTCGTGCCTTTCGAAATTTCAAGGCAGGTGCAGCATCAACTTCCTCTGCTTCAAAACAAGAGGGAACTTTTGCTCAATCCAAGCAGGCCTGGAAACCTAACCAGTCCTGAAACAAGGGCAAGCAGGCCAGAAAGCCTGCTGCTGCCTCTAAGAGAGCATGAAGGAGCGGCCCCCTATCCGACTACGGATCTAGTAGGGGGCAGACTCTCTCTCTTCGCCCAGGCGTGGGCAAGAGATGTTCAGGATCCCTTGGCGTTGGAGATCATATCTCAGGGATATCTTCTGGACTTCAAAGCTTCTCCTTCACAAGGGAGATTTCACCTGTCAAGATTATCTGCAAACCAGATAAAGAAAGAGGCATTCCTAAGCTGCGTACAAGATCTCCTTGTAATGGGAGTGATCCATCCAGTTCCGCGGACGGAACAAGGACAGGGTTTTTTTCAAATCTGTTTGTGGTTCCCAAAAAAGAGGGAACCTTCAGACCAATTTTGGATTTAAAGATCCTAAACAAATTCCTCAGAGTTCCGTCGTTCAAGATGGAAACTATTCAAACCATTTTACCCATGATCCAAGAGGGTCAGTACATGAGGAAAGGATGCCTACCTTCACATTCCGATTCACAAGAATCATCATCAGTTACTGAGGTTTGCCTTTCTAGACAGGCATTACCAATTTGTAGCTCTTCCATTCGGGTTGGCTACAGCCCCAAGAATTTTTACAAAGGTTCTGGGCTCACTTCTGGCGGTCCTAAGACCGCAAGGCATAGCGGTGGCTCCTTACCTGGACGACATCCTGATATAGGCGTCAAGCTTTCAAATTGCCAAATCTCATACAGAGATAGTTCTGGCATTCCTGAGGTCGCATGGGTGGAAAGTGAACGAAGAAAAGAGTTCTCTATCTCCTCTCACAAGGGTTTCCTTCCTAGGGACTCTAATAGATTCTGTAGAAATGAAAATTTACCTGACGGAGTCCAGGTTATCAAAACTTCTAAATGCTTGCCGTGTTCTTCACTCCATTCCGCGCCCCACGGTGGCTCAGTGCATGGAAGTAATCGGCTTAATGGTAGCGGCGATGGACATAGTGCCATTTGCGCGCCTGCATCTCAGACCGCTGCAATTATGTATGCTCAGTCAGTGGAATGGGGATTACACAGATTTGTCCCCTCTGCTAAATCTGGATCAGGTAACCAGAGACTCTCTTCTCTGGTGGTTATCTCGGGTCCATCTGTCCAAGGGTATGACCTTTCGCAGACCAGATTGGAGAATTGTAACAACAGATGCCAGCCTTCTAGGTTGGGGTGCAGTCTGGAACTCCCTAAAGGCTCAGGGTTCATGGACTCAGGAGGAGAAACTCCTCCCAATAAATATTCTGGAGTTAAGAGCAATATTCAATGCTCTTCTAGCTTGGCCTCAGTTAGCAACACTGAGGTTCATCACATTTCAGACGGACAACATCACGACTGTGGCTTACATCAACCATCAAGGGGAACCAGGAGTTCCCTAGCGATGTCAGAAGTCTCCAAGATAATTCGCTGGGCAGAGACTCACTCTTGCCACTTGTCAGCGATCCATATCCCAGGTGTAGAGAACTGGGAGGCAGATTTTCTAAGTCGTTAGACTTTTCATCCGGGGGAGTGGGAACTCCATCCGGAGATGTTTGCTCAATTGGTTCTCCGTTGGGGCAAACCAGAATTGGATTTCATGGCGTCTCGCCAGAACGCCAAGCTTCCTTGTTACGGATCCAGGTCCAGGGACCCAGAAGCGGCACTGATAGATGCTCTAGCAGCGCCTTGGTTCTTCAACCTGGCTTATGTGTTTCCACCGTTTCCTCTGCTCCCTCGTCTGATTGCCAAAATCAAACAGGAGAGAGCATCGGTGATATTGATAGGTCCTGCGTGGCCACGCAGGACCTGGTATGCAGACCTAGTGGACATGTCATCCTTTCCACCATGGACTCTGCCTCTGAGACAAGACCTTCTAATACAAGGTCCCTTCAATCATCCGAATCTACTTTCTCTGAGACTGACTGCATGGAGATTGAACGCTTGATCCTATCAAAGCGTGGCTTCTCCGAGTCAGTAATTGATACCTTAATACAGGCACGAAAGCCTGTCACCAGGAAAATTTACCACAAGATATGGCGTAAATATCTTCATTGGTGTGAATCCAAGAATTACTCATGGAGTAGGGTTAGGATTCCTAGGATATTGTCCTTCCTCCAAGAGGGTTTGGACAAAGGATTATCAGCTAGTTCTTTAAAGGGACAGATTTCTGCTCTGTCTATTCTTTTACACAAGCGTCTGGCAGAAGTTCCAGACGTTCAGGCATTTTGTCAGGCTTTAGTTAGAATTAAGCCTGTGTTTAAACCTGTTGCTCCTCCATGGAGCTTAAACTTGTTTCTTAAAGTTCTTCAGGGGGTTCTGTTTGAACCCCTTCATTCTATTGATATCAAACCTCTTTCATGGAAAGTTCTTTTTCTGATGGCTATTTCCTCGGCTCGAAGAGTCTCTGAGTTATCTGCCTTTCATTGTGATTCTCCTTATCTGATCTTTCATTCAGATAAAGTAGTTCTGCGTACAAAACCTGGGTTTTTACCTAAGGTGTTTTCTAACAAGAATATCAATCAAGATATTGTTGTTCCATCATTATGTCCTAATCCTTCTTCAAAGAAGGAACGTCTTTTGCATAATCTAGACGTAGTCCGTGCCTTGAAGTTTTACTTACAGGCTACTAAAGATTTTCGCCAAACATCTAACCTGTTTGTTGTTTACTCTGGACAGAGGAGAGGTCAAAAGGCCTCGGCAACCTCTCTTTCTTTTTGGCTTCGGAGTATAATCCGTTTAGCCTATGAGACTGCTGGACAGCAGCCTCCTGAAAGGATTACAACTCATTCTACTAGAGCTGTGGCTTCCACCTGGGCCTTTAAAAATGAGGCCTCTGTTGAACAGATTTGCAAGGCTGCAACTTGGTCTTCGCTTCATACTTTTTCCAAATTTGATACTTTTGCTTCTTCGGAGGCTGTTTTTGGGAGAAAGGTTCTACAGGCAGTGGTTCCTTCCGTTTAAAGTTCCTGCCTTGTCCCTCCCATCATCCGTGTACTTTAGCTTTGGTATTGGTATCCCACAAGTAATGGATGATCCGTGGACTGGATACACTTAACAAGAGAAAACATAATTTACCTGATAAATGTATTTCTCTTGTAGTGTATCCAGTCCACGGCCCGCCCTGTCCTTTTCAGGCAGGTCTAAATTTTAATTAAACTACAGTTACCACTGCACCCTATGGTTTCTCCTTTCTCGGCTTGTTTCGGTCGAATGACTGGATATGGCAGTGAGGGGAGGAGCTATATAACTATAGCTAGTTATACGCTACTGTCATATCTTACCCCCTAATGCAAGATTTTGGTTCGATTTTTTTGGTCAAGGACAGAAAAATTAGCACTGTCTATATATTTAATTATGTGTTTACCCTAAACAAAACATAAACTTTTTTTAACTGTGAAGAAATACGTGATCTCAAAAATATGCAGTTAACCTAACTAACTACAGTCCTATAACCTGAGTGGGTGCAATGACCAGTCCTACAAATTTATTAAAGGGATAGTCTAGTCAAAATGCTCCTGATTCAGATAGGACATGCAATTTTAACCAAATTTCTAATTTACTTTTATTATGACATTTGCTTTGTTCTTTTTGTATACTTTGTTGAAAGCTAAACCTAGGTAGGCTCATATTTTCATTTCTAAGACCATGAAGGCCGTCTCTTATCTCAGTGATTTTGACAGTTTTTGTAAAGCTAGACAGTGCTAGTTCATGTGTGTCATATAGATAACATGCTCACTCTCGTGGAGTTATTTATGAGTCAGCACTGATTGGATAAAATGTCTGTCAAAAGAACTGAGATAAGGGGGCAGTCTGCAGAGTCTTATATACAAGGTAATTACAGATATAAAAAGTGTATTAATAATATATTGTTGGTTATGCGATCTGAATTGGTGCGGTTTATAGGGACTATACTCCTAGATCTTGCATATGTGCGATATCCGAGTACAGTCCCTGTTGGATGGAAACTGGTATGTGGGAAGGCAGCCTGTTTTTGTAAAAGCCTCAGCTCTGTATTTATGTGAAATGTCTTTGGTTTCTGTGTTGATGTAATAGCAAAGGATCACTGTCTTATTAACCAGATTACAAGTGGTGAGCAAATTTTATTTGTCGCTCAAGTGCTAACTGAGCTCAAAGTAAAAAAATTAGAAAATGTTATTTTTATTTTTTAAATAGATATTTATATATAAATCTAATTATTTTTTTGTAAAATATATATCTTCTGATTCTCACTCTTTGACTCAAAATATGAAAGAAAAGCTGGCCATTGGTGGAGCAGATGGTCCAAACCTTTTCTTAAAGAAAGCCAGCGTGTAGAACAATGCTTCTGTACTCTCTGCTGGGAAATATTGCAGAACTCTTGAAACTGTTTTAGTTCTGCTCTTTCTTTGGAACTTTTCTCAAAGTAGTAGCAGATGTCAATGAGCAGTTCTTCAGGTGACATTGAGAGCTCATTTGCAGCAGTTTTGGCTCAAATGTTGACCAGGTGACTTGGACAGCCAACACATTAAATATGAGGGGCCTGTGCTTTTACTCTTGACGATACAGAGTTGTTTTCTTCTTAAACGGGTAGAGTCCACAGCTGCATTTATTACTTTTGGGAATTCAGAACCTGGTCACCAGGAGGAGGAAAAGACACCCCAGCCAAAGGCTTTAAATACCTCCCCCACTTCCCTCATCCCCCGGTCATTCTTTGTGGAATATCAATACCAAAGCTATAGGACACGGATGAAGGGAGGGAAAAGGCAGGCGCTTAAAAGGACGGCACCACTGCCTGTAAGACCTTTCTCCCAAAAATAGCCTCTGAAGAAGCAAAAGTATAAAATTTGTAGAATTTAGAAAAAGTATGAAGCGAAGACCAAGTCGTCGCCTTACAAATCTGTTCAACAGAAGCCTCATTTTTAAAAGCCCATGTGGAAGCCACCGCTCTAGTGGAATGAGCTGTAATTCTTTCAGGAGGCTGCTGGCCATCAGTCTCATAAGCTAAGGGGATTATACTTCTTAACCAAAACGAAAGAGAAGTTGCTGAAGCCTTTTGGCCTTTCCTCTGTCCAGAGTAGACAACAAACAATGCAGATGTTTGACGAAAATCTTTAGTAGCTTGTAAATAAAACTTTAAAGCACGAACCACGTCAAGATTGTGTAAAAGACGTTCTTTCTTTGAAGAAGGATTAGGACACAGTGACGGAACAACAATCTCCTGATTGATATTCTTATTAGATACCACCTTAGGAAGAAACCCAGGTTTGGTACGCAAAACTACCTTATCTGCATGGAAGATCAGATAAGGGGAATCACACTGCAAGGCAGATAACTCTGAAACTCTTCGAGCCGAAGAGATAGCTACCAGAAACAGAACTTTCCAAGATAAAAGCTTGATATCTATGGAATGCAGAGGTTCAAACGGAACCCCTTGAAGAACTTTAAGAACTAAATTTAAACTCCATGGCGGAGCAACAGGTTTAAACACAGGCTTGATTCTAACTAAAGCCTGACAAAACGCCTGAACGTCTGGAACATCCGCCAGATGCTTGTGCAAAAGAATAGACAGAGCAGAAATCTGTCCCTTTAAGGAACTAGCTGACAATCCCTTCTCCAATCCTTCTTGGAGAAAAGATAATATCCTGGGAATCCTGACTTTACTCCATGAGTAATCCTTGGATTCACACCAATGAAGATATTTACACCATATCTTATGATAAATTTTCCTGGTGACAGGATTTCGAGCCTGAATTAAGGTATCAATGACCGACTCGGAGAAACCACGTTTTGATAAAATCAAGCGTTCAATCTCCAAGCAGTCAGACGCAGACAAATTAGATTTGGATGGTTGAAAGGACCCTGAAGTAGAAGGTCCTGCCTCAGCGGTAGAGTCCATGGTGGAAGGGATGACTTGTCCACCAGATCTGCATACCAAGTCCTGCGTGGCCACGCAGGTGCTATCAAAATCACTGAAGCTTTCTTCTGCTTGATCTTGGCAATCAGACGAAGAAGCAGAGGAAACGGTGGAAACACATAAGCCAGGTTGAAAGACCAAGGCGCTGCTAGAGCATCTATCAGCGCTGCCTTGGGATCTCTGGACCTGGATCCGTAACAAGGAAGCTTGGCGTTCTGACGAGACGCCATGAGATCCAGTTCTGGTTTGCCCCAAAGTCTAATCAACTGTGCAAACACCTCCGGATGGAGTTCCCACTCCCCCGGATGAAAAGTCTGTCGACTTAGAAAATCCGCCTCCCAGTTCTCTACTCCTTTGATATGGATAGCTGATAGATGGCAAGATTGAACCTCTGCCCATAGAATTATTTTTGAAACCTCCAACATTGCTAGGGAACTCCTTGTTCCCCCTTGATGCTTGATGTAGGCTACAGTCGTGATATTGTCCGACTGAAATTTGATGAACCTGACCGCAGCTAGCTGAGGCCAAGCCTGAAGAGCATTGAAATTCGCTCTTAGTTCCAGAATGTTTATCGGAAAGGAGTGTCTCCTCCTGAGTCCACAAGCCCTGAGCTTTCAGGGAGTTCCAGGCTGCACCCCAGCCTAGAAGGCTGGCATCTGTCGTTACTATTGTCCAATCTGGCCTGCGGAAGGTCGTTCCCTTGGACAGATGGACCCGAGATAGCCACCAGAGAAGAGAATCCCTGGTCTCTTGATCCAGATTTAGTAGAGGGGACAAATCTGAGTAATCCCCATTCCACTGACTGAGCATGCAGAGTTGCAGCGGTCTGAGATGTAGGCGGGCAAATGGCACTATGTCCATTGCCGCTACCATTAAGCCGATTAGTTCCATACACTGAACCACTGAAGGGCGAGAAGTAGAATAAAGAACACGGCAGGAATTTAGAAGTTTTGACAACCTGGCCTCTGTCAGGTAAATCTTCATTTCTACAGAATCTATCAGAGTTCCTAGGAAGGAAACTCTTGTGAGAGGGGATAGAGAACTCTTTTCTTCGTTCACTATCCACCCATGCGACCTCAGGAATGCCAGAACAATGTCTGTATGGGACCTGGCGATTTGAAAATTCAACGCCTGTATTAGAATGTCGTCTAGGTAAGGGGCTACTGTTATACCCCGCGGCCTTAGGATCGCTAGGAGTGACCACAGAACCTTTGTAAAGATTCTTGGTGCCGTAGCTAACCCAAAGGGAAGAGCCACAAACTGGTAATGCCTGCCTAGAAAGGCGAACCTGAGAAACCGATGATGATCTCTGTGTATCGGAATGTGCAGATAAGCATCCTTTAAGTCTACGGTAGTCATATATTGACCTTCCTGGATCATAGGTAGGATGGTTCTCCATCTTGAAGGATGGGACCCTGAGAAATTTGTTTAGGATCTTGAGATCTAAGATTGGTCTGAAGGTTCCCTCTTTCTTGGGAACCACAAACAGATTTGAGTAGAACCCTTGCCCCTGTTCCTCCTTTGGAACTGGGTGGATCACTCCCATAACTAGGAGGTCTTGAACACAATGTAAGAATGCCTCTCTCTTTATCTGGTTTGCAGATAATTGTGAGAGATGAAATCTTCCTTTTGGGGAAGAAGCTTTGAAGTCCAGAAGATATCCCTGGGACACGATTTCCAACGCCCAGGGATCCTGGACATCTCTTGCCCAAGCCTGGGCGAAGAGCGAAAGTCTGCCCCCTACTAGATCCGTTACCGGATCGGGGCTGATCTTTCATGCTGTATTAGAGGCAGCAGCAGGTTTTTTGGCCTGCTTTCCTTTGTTCCAAGCCTGGTTAGGTCTCCAGACCGGCTTGGACTGGGCAAAATTTCCCTCTTGTTTTGTATTAGAGGAAGTTGAAGCTGCGCCACTCTTGAAGTTTCGAAAGGTACGAAAATTAGGCTGTTTGGTCCTTAATTTGTTCGACCTATCCTGAGGAAGGGCGTGACCTTTTCCTCCAGTAATATCAGAAATGATCTCCTTCAGTCCAGGCCCGAATAGGGTCTGCCCCTTGAAGGGAATGTTGAGAAGCTTAGACTTTGAAGTAACGTCAGCTGACCAGGATTTAAGCCATAGCGCCCTACGCGCCTGAATAGCAAAACCTGAGTCTTAGCCGTTAGTTTGGTTAAATGAACAACGTCGTCAGAAACAAATGAATTGGCTAGCTTAAGAGCTTTAAGCTTGTCCAGGATATCATCCAATGGGGTTTCTACCTGTAGAGCCTCTTCTAGAGACTCAAACCAGAAGACCGCAGCAGCAGTGACAGGGGCAATGCATGCAAGGGGCTGGAGAATAAAACCTTGTTGAATAAAAATTTTCTTAAGGTAACCCTCTAATTTTTTGTCCATTGGATATAGAAAAGCACAACTGTCCTCAACAGGGATAGTTGTACGCTTCGCTAGAGTAGAGACTGCTCCCTCCACCTTAGGGACCGTTTGCCACAAGTCCCGTGTAGCGGTATCTATGGGAAACATCTTTTTAAAAACAGGAGGGGGAGAGAACGGTACACCTGGTCTATCCCATTCCTTAGTAATAATTTCTGAAAACCTCTTAGGTATTGGAAAAACATCAGTGTAAACAGGCACTGCGTAGTATTTATCCAATTTACACAATTTCTCTGGGACTACAATGGTGTCACAGTCATTCAGAGTTGCTAAAACCTACCTGAGCAACATGCGGAGGTGTTCAAGCTTAAATTTAAATGTAGACATATCAGAATCAGGTTGAAGTGTCTTCCCTGAGTCAGAAAAATCACCCAAAGATAGAAGCTCTCATTCTTCAGCTTCTGCACATTGTGAGGGTATATCGGACATAGCTACTAAAGCGTCAGAGAGCTCTGTATTTGTTCTAGCCCCAGAGCTGTCTTGCTTTCCTTGTAACCCTGGCAGTTTGGACAATACTTCTGTAAGAGTATGATTCATAACTGCCGCCATGTCTTGTAAAGTATACGCAATGGGCGCGCTAGATGTACTTGGCGCCCCTTGAGCGGGAGTTATAGGCTCTGACACGTGGGGAGAGTTAGTCGGCATAACTTCCCCCTTGTCAATTTTCTCTGGTGATAAATCTTTTAAAGCCAGAATATGGTCTTTATAACTTATAGTAAGATCAGTGCATTTGGAACACATTCTAAGAGGGGTTTCCACAATGGCTTCTAAACATAATGAACAAGGAGTTTCCTCTATGTCAGACATGTTTAATAGAATAGTAATGAGACCAGCAAGCTTTGAAAACACTTTAATTAATGTGAAAAAGCAGAATATAAAAAACGGTACTGTGCCTTTAAGGGAAAAAAATAAACACAAAAACTGCAAAACAGTGAAAAAAGCAGTTAACTCTATGAAATTTTTACAGTGTATATAATAGACTAAAATAGCATTGCACCCACTTGCAAATGGATGATTAACCCCTCAGGTTAAAAAACGAAGCAAAAAAACGGTAAAAACCGTTAAAACCGTCACAAGCAAACTGCCACAGCTCTACTGTGGCTCCTACCTTCCCATAAAACGACTTTTGTAGGCACAAAAACCCTTTACAGAGGCCCAATATGTCAGGGGACTCCTTCAGGGAAGCTGGATGTCTCAGAATGTAAAAACAACTGCGCAATTAGTACGCGAAAATAGGCCCCTCCCACCATGCACTCAAAGTCAGAGGGCCTTAAAAAACTATTCCTAGGAGTAAAATAACAGCCAAGTGGAAAACTAGGCCCCAAACAAAGATTTATCACCTCAGTAAAAAACGTTCTTTATATATATATGCAAACGTTTTACATACTAAGCCATAATAGAAAGTAATATGAAAATTACTTTTTACTGCAAGCATTGATGCCAGTCGTTTATTAAATCACTGCAATCAGGCTTACCTTAACTATATCAGGCACTGTCAGCATTTTCTAGTTCTTATCATCCTCTAGAAAATAATATACTGAACATACCTCAGGGCAGTTAATTCTGCAGGCTGTTCTCCCAGCTGAAGTTTCCTCATATTCTTCAGTTATGTATGAGAACAGCAGTGGACCTTAGTTACAACCTGCTAAGATCATCAAAAACCTCAGGCAAATACTTCTTCTAATTTCTGCCTGAGGTAAAAAACAGTACAACGCCGGCACCGTTTAAAAATAACAAACTTTTGATTGAAGATAAACTAATTCACCACATCTCTCTAGCTACTTCCCTTGTCGAGAGCTGCAAGAGAATGACTGGAGGTGGCAGTTAGGGGAGGAGCTATGTAGACCGCTCTGCTGTGGGTGATCCTCTTGCAGCTTCCTGTTGGGAAGGAGAATATCCCACAAGTAATGGATGAATCCGTGGACTGGATACACCTTACAAGAGAAAACTCCCTTTCCCCCAGTTACAGTTGAAATAATAGAATCCAACTGAGAACCAAATAAATTGTGTCATATCTGCACTCCAAGATGTAAGCCACAAAGCTCTTCTAGCTAAAATAGCTAAAGACATGGATCTAACATAAATTTTGATAATATCAAAAACTGCATCACAAATAAAATAATTAGCATGTTGCAGTAAGCGAACAATGCTAGATATGTCAGAATCCAAATATTGTTGCGCTAAATTCTACAACCAAAACGTTGATGCAGCCGCAACATCAGCCAAAGAAATTGCAGGCCTAAGAAGATGACCTGAATATAAATAGGCTTTCCTTAGATAAGATTCAAGTTTCCTATCTAAAGGATCTTTAAAAGAAGTACTATCTTCCATAGGAATAGTGGTACGTTTAGCAAGAGTAGAAATAGCCCCATCAACTTTGGGGATCTTTTCCCAAAACTCTATAGAAATTGCTGGTAAAGGATACAATTTTTTAAACTTTGAAGAATCAATAAAAGGAGTACCTAGCTTATTCCATTCCTTCGAAATCATATCAGAAATAGCATAAGGAATAGGAAAAACCTCTGGAGTAACCACAGTTGGTTTAAAAACAGCATTTAAACGTTTACTAGTCTTAACGTCAAGAGGACTGGCTTCCTCAATATTCAAAGTAATTAACACTTCTTTTAACAAAGAACGAATATACTCTATTTTAAATAAATAAGTAGATTTGTCAGTGTCAATACCTGAAGAAGGATCTTCTGAATCAGATAGATCCTCATCAGAGGAGGATAAATCATTATGTTGTCGGTCATTTGAAATTTCATCAACTTTATGACAAGTTTTAAAAGTTCTTTTACGTTTATTAGAAGGCGGAAATGCAGACAAAGTCTTCTGAATAGAATCAGTAACAAATTCTTTAAAATTCATAGGTATATCATGTACATTAGAAGTTGAAGGAACTGCAACCAGCAATGTACTATTACTGATGGACACATTATTTGCATGTAAAAGTTTATCATGACAACTATTACAATTGACATTCGGAGATATAATTTCCACAATCTTACAAAAAATGCACTTAGCTTTGGTAGAACCGATGTCAGGCAGCAAAGTTCAAACAGATACTTCTGAGACAGGATCAAATTGAGACATTTTGCAAAATGTAAAAGAAAAAACAACATGTAAAGCAAAATGATCAATTTCCTTATATGACAGTTTCAGGAATGGGAAAAAAATGCAAATAGCATAGCCCTCTGAAATAGAAAAGGCAAGAGGCAAATAGCAATGGGGTATTAAATAAATGAAAATCTTTTGGCGCCAACAACATCTGGAAATTACACACTCACGTCACTAACGACGCAACCCTGTGTAAAGACTCTGCGTCAATTACGACGCCCGAAATGACAAACTTGCGCACCCGCGGGCCTAATACTGCCCGCAATTTGCAAGAAAAAAGTTGTCAATTTGAAAAAAAGACTAAACCCCAGGTAAGAAAATATTTCTTAAAATGTTTATTTTCCCCAAATATGAAACTGACAGTCTGCACAAGGAAATACATGAACCTGACTCATGGCAAATATAAGTACAATACATATATTTAGAACTTTATATAAATGCATAAAGTGCCAAACCATAGCTGGGGTGTCATAAGTAATAAAAAACATACTTACCAAAAAGACACCCATCCACATATAGCAGATAGCCAAACCAGTACTGAGACAGTTATCAGTAGAGGTAATGGAATATGAGAGTATATCGTCGATCTGAAAAGGGAGGTAGGAGATGAATCTCTACGACTGATAACAGAGAACCTATGAAATAGATCTCCCATGAGGAAAACCATTGCATTCAATAGGTGATACTCCATTCACATCCCTCTGACATTCGCTGTACTCTGAGAGGAATCGGGCTTCCAAATGCTGAGAAGCGCATATCAACGTAGAAATCTTAGCACAAACTTCACCACCTCCATAGGAGGCAAAGTTTGTAAAACTGAATTGTGGATGTGGTGAGGGGTGTATTTATAGGCATTTTGAGGTTTGGGAAACTTTGCCCCTCCTGGTAGGATTGTATATCCCATACATCACTAGCTCATGGACTCTTGCCAATTACATGAAAGAAAAATAGTTTTATAAAATGGAGTTAAAATCATAACAAACAATTATGGTACATGAAAATGAAGGGAGCTCAAAACGGATTTAAAATTAATAACCTCAAATGATAACTGTTTAAAATGAGACAATTTTATTGAAATACAGAACACTCAATATAGGACACCAAACTGATAGG
Organism: Bombina bombina; assembly: GCF_027579735.1. Lineage (NCBI taxonomy): Eukaryota > Metazoa > Chordata > Amphibia > Anura > Bombinatoridae > Bombina > Bombina bombina. Next base: position 1,106,852,757 of record NC_069501.1, read on the forward strand.
TACATTTTAATAAAAACAACAATATAGAAAAAAATGGGGAATGTAGCTGTGTTAACAGAGAAATTCATTATGGTGGAGAGAGATATGGTTGCAACTTAAAGTTTCACTAAAAGGATGATGATGATGTATTTGAATATTCTAAACACAATGCTTTATATATAAGAATAATATGTTTGGTTTGTTTTGATTAATGCATAACGTGTCTTATGGACACGCCCATTGTGGGTGTTGTTCTTTAATCAATTGTGTTTTGGTAGCATAAAGGTTTAAATAGCAGGATAGAGGTAAGGTGTATACATGCCTGAGGAAATGGCCCTTCAGTGCCGAGAAATGCGTTGCATTAGAGGGGATTATCCCCTTGACCACTACTTCTTGTTATTATATTCTTTTAATATTTTAATTTTTAATTTTAATTTTTGTTTTCAGTCTTTTAATAAAAATGTTTTTTTACTATAACACAAATATAGTGGTTTCTACCTTACCTCTCATTTCCCAATATTGGTCTGTTTGTGCATTTATCCTGTTTTTGGACCATATCGTTGGTAACACCTGGAGTGGTTGAGCTGATACGCCCTAACCTAAAATTATCAGTCTGCATTTACCAGCACATAGGTGTGCTATTGGACATTGTGAGTACCCATTTGGCATAATTATCTCCATTGTTCCATCTATTTGGTTGATCTGCACATGTGGTTTCCTTTGTTGTCTTGACTCTCCATTACAGACACACCTGGCGGGGATATCCTGGAGTGGGTGTACTGACACACCGTATTATGTCAGTCTGCTTCCATTAGCACATTGGGGTGCTTATTTTATATGCGAATACCAATTTGGCTCGAGTGCATAA